>NC_143151.1:22925877-23225877 GCF_041381405.1 Jatropha curcas
AACAACAAGAATGGATTAAATAGATTGATGCTCTCAGCTCAAAGAGTTATTTTTTACCTTTTATTGATTCTCAAATCGAATTCTTTGTAGGTTAATTAATTACCGAGGTACCTTTTCTTTATGTTCTATCTTCTTCTTTTTTGCTAGATTTTTTCTTTTTTTCTCTTTTTGCTGCATTTTTGCTGTCTTTTCCTACGTTTCTGCTCTCTTTTCCTTTATCCTCCTTTCACGTTTTTGCTTTCCTTTTTTTTTTTTCATATATCAAGCGACTGGGTTTTTAATTTACACCTTAGTCTTTGTATTCAATTATGTTTCACTCTCTTAATTCCTCTCATATTATTCTTCATGTTTTCCTTTTTTTTTTTTTTCTTAGTAGACTCCGCCTCAATTAATTAATTAATTAAGATAATCTTAATTAATCTTAATTAAGCTAACTTCTAATCATGAGCTAGTGTTAACCTTTAACAGTTTTTAGACCCAACAATTTTATTCTCTACAAAAGCTCAAATATCGAAAAATTATAAACCAACCAATCTGGAAAATTACCAACATTAAATTATTTAAGAATTAAAGGATTTTCATCATCGAGCATAAAGGTAATAATCAAGCGTTGACATGAACTCTGATAATGAAATAATGATTAACCCATGATATGAAATATTGTGAATGAAATGATGATGATGGATGCTTATGATTATAAAAAGGTTATGATGTGAATTGTGATATGTATATTATACACCATCTGTCTCATTTTATTTGTATGGTTTGACAAAACACGCATATTAAGAATTTAGTCAACAATACCGTTTAATAATTGTTTAAATGTATAAATTTAGAATTCTTGCAAACATCTTGGGATATCCAAAAAAAGAATAACAAGCAAATAAAATGGGATGAAAGGAGTAATTGTTAATGTTAATGCGCATATTTTTATTGTTGTGGCATGAATTAAACTCTTTGGAGTATCCCGCCATGCATAATTCTCATTGAATATATTTAGGTTGTTCACTTTTCTACTATTTCAATTTTGCATGTTCTTATGAATTTTCCTCTAAGCCAAGTTATTTTTAAGTACATTTAATTTAGGAGACTGCTAGATGACATGAAATTTGTATGTGAGATTCAATTCCTCAATGCTTGTATTCTTATTATCATGTTTCTTAATTCATTTCTTCCTTTTACCTTCAAAAAAAAAAAAAAAAAAAAAAAAAAGCTCATGGAATGGATTCAGTTGTATTATTGTAGAATGCTTAATATTATATATGAGAAAAGAAATATTTATATTCATAATTTTGTATGTGGCTGTTCGAAGAATAATTTAAGTAGTAGAGACCAGTGCAATTAGATTATAGTCTAACTGGATAATAGTCCATACAGGGATTTAAGCCGCGACAAACATTAGCTGCACATGAATTTTAAGGTAAAAAAAAAAATGCTCTAAATTAATATATATATATATATATTGTTGTAATACCCAGTGTTCTAAGAACCTGTACGCCCAGTAAACCAGTGAAGGTAAGAGTTCATTGAACCAGAAAGTGCAATCGAATTCAATACGGTACAACCGGATTTTTATATATAATATTTTAAAATGTATTTATTAAATAAAATTGAAATTATAGGTTAAAAAAAGAACTTTCATATCAAATAATAAAGAATCTCAGATTTGGCTTTTTACCAAAAAAAAAAATTTTAAAAATTAGTAAATGATTTTATACAAAAAGAATAAAATATTACTAAATTTAATAGTAAAAAAATTAATTATCATAAAATATATTATAATTTTCACATGTGGCTTTAAATTTAAGCAATTTAATTATTTTTTAATTAACATATTAGGACTTTGAGTTTAGATATACAGAGATTTAAAAACTAAAAAATCAACGCACAATTTGAATCCAACTGGTTTTTAACCGGTCCAATTCACCGGTTTTTAGCTCTTTTTATCCGGTTTAGTCCGATTTTTAAGACTGGCAATTTTCTTATGCAACTCGGACTGAATTTGTCATGACCAATTGCCATAGGCCAAACCGTCACTAGGGCCCAAGTAGACTTCTAGCCACCGAAACCCGTAATAAGCCTTTGACAGAGTAATATTCATTAAGTCCAAAAAGGGTATTCACAACACAAACTCTATATGAACACATATACCTGAAAACCAAGGCCCAATTCGATATATCATCATCATTCGACAATTATTAGTAACACGAGCCTGTTTTATGATCAATCCATCAGCATTCATAAAAGTATCTATGGAGCTTGCCCAACAATATTCAGCACTAAGTTTCATTCACAATTTTCAAATTATCATTCC
This sequence comes from Jatropha curcas, assembly GCF_041381405.1. Lineage (NCBI taxonomy): Eukaryota > Viridiplantae > Streptophyta > Magnoliopsida > Malpighiales > Euphorbiaceae > Jatropha > Jatropha curcas. The sequence continues at coordinate 22,928,192 of NC_143151.1, forward strand.
TGGAGATCAGACATTTTTGGATATCTTATTACATATATTACTTTCCTAATGTAATTGCGGATCTCTACAAAATATACAATAATAAGAAAATTCAGTTAAGAAGAGCCTATAATTCAACTAAACTTTATTCTACCTAGCTCTATAGAGGAAAGGATTAAAGAGTTTCTGGCTAAATAGAGGCAGTAACCAAGATTCCTGAGAGAAATTAAGAGAAGCGAAAGTGAGTATTTCAATTCAGTAAATAATACCAAATAATATATGCTCATACAGTCACACAACATGCTCCTAAGTATTCTAAAAATGAATATTCATTTAAACACACATATGGCATATCATCTTCACATGATCAAACAAGTGGAGATTGGTCTGGAGGTCACCAAAACCCTTGACAAGCCGTCCTCACACATGGCCCGTCCTCTCATAACATGTGCACCAGGGAGCCGATCTCCCATACATGGTCGGCCGATCTAATCCTCACTTGACCAGCCCTCTCATTACCTTTTCATTCCCTCTTTTCTTTTCCATTACCAACGGGAAGCCACCCTGTAGTTTTCCATATAATATATATCATCAGATGTACACGGGAGCGCCGATCTCCCCATACATGGCTAACGGTATCATAGACCGCCCTCACAAACCTACGATGACCCACTTCATCTCAATTCCACACAAACAAAGCACATCATTATCACAACACATGTAATCAAGAAAAACAATTAAATGCAAGTACATCCAACAATTAAATATTATAATGCAAGTGCACAAATAGACATTCATATGCAAATACAAATAAACATAAAAGCAAAAAATGCTAATAATATAATAATTGGTACTTGAAAAATAAATAAATAAATAAATAGACATAGCCTTATATAAAAATGATTTACGTATAATGCAAATAGTATGTACTATTTATTATTACTTACAATGATAGATGAGGAAAGACCATAATTTGGATTCTAACTTCTTGGAGCAATGAACGAACTAGAGTGATTCTAATGAAATGAAATTGGAAGGAGAGGAAAGAATTAAATAAAGCATTATCCTAAATAAAAATAATAAAGGATTATCCTAAATAAATCCTACAACCTATTTACAAGTAAAACTAATCTAGATTCTGTCGAAATTTCGGCAAAACCTCCCCTAAAAATTGGATTAAACCACCTGCTTAAAAATACAAATCAATAATAAATTCTCAAAGCCCATCCATCGGGCAATTCACAACAACTAATCCCGTCCGCAATAACCATTATTCATTCGTCTAAACATTTACTCAATTCATAATTAATACCAACTAACATCATATTCTTAGTTTATCAAAACGCTATATAATTACATTATCGAAATAAACAAACTACAAATAGTTCTTTTTCCCTTTATAGTGAATAGCTCAACTCATCCATATTTGAGCTACAGGTTAGTACATTCTTTTACTAACAACTAAATTATATTTTAATTAAGTACAGTAGTTGCTTGTTCTTAGTTTTATAATTTATACTTGGAGGTATTAAGGTTCAAGGTTATATTTATATAGAACTAAAACTTCCTCAACTTTAACTCACAACAGTAATCGATTCTAGTTAAACTAAATTAACAATTATCTAGTTAACTGACTAAGTCTTTCTAAAGTCACGCTAACTGCTATTTCATCCATTTTTTTCGATTTTTCAGCTTAGAAACCTATGTACCAAATTTGTATTACTTCTTAGTTTATTAACTATGTTTCTGATGGGAGCGGGTATAAAGCGAAAACAACCCTTATCGAAACCATATGAGGCAAACTAAAAACATTATCGAACAAATCAATAAACTGACTTCTTGAAGCGCAGAATCGCTCACCGGTCTTCTTTCCAGAGATCTTGGAGTCACCCACGATCTTCTGCAGTAATCCCTAACTATTTCTCTTTTGGAGCTCTCTGAGTGGCAGAGAATGGAATAACATGCGTCTATTTTTTCTTAGGGTTTTCCAATCTTATATTAAAAAAAAAAACCTCTCTTCGATAGGAAGATATTTTTTAATATAAAATAAATTAAATAAAAATTATTTAATTAAAATAATTATCAATTATTTTAAAACTAAATAATTTATCTATTATTTAATACACCCTTAACTTTCCAAATAATTAGGGCACTACAGGGACCGCAGGAATAAAATAAATTAGGCTACTAATTATAATAAGAACCTATGTAGACCAACATATTCTTATTATAATTAATCATGAATTATTCCACTAAAAACTCATGACTGAACTCCTTATTTATTTTACAATTCCACAACATAATAAAATAATGTTCCCCACGTTAAGATTACAGATGCTGTCATTTAAATAACTTACTGACAATTTATTTAAATCACAATATAACTTTAAGATTGTCGCTCAACTTATTTCATGTGTATTCAATATCCACCTATAGGATTTACACTATGAAACCTTATAAACTTACTTAAAGTGCATCATCAATCTCTAAACCGAGACATGGATTCTATCATTAATTAATATTTCACAAACACAATATATCTTTGCCCAATTCACCGAGAACATTATTCCAATAATGAAACTCACCCTTTAATGAATCAAAGCACAAGACAATCAATGTTTGCTCATATTAAAATAAATCAAGATTAAGAACGATAAACATTATTTCTAATGTCCTAGAGAATATGTTTAACGGTCAGTACTAAGCATCCATTCTCTACTTGGTCCAATTAAATACATACAAAATGTATTAATCACAATTATTGTTCATATGCTAATAACATTTATTTAATGCAAATTTCCAATTAAATACAAAGAAATAATTGTCAATAGAAAATCATTCATAGCTATACTATTACACATGCATGGTTAATAGTATATCTCTATCAATCTCCCACTTAGACTCATAACCATGCATCTATAACTTTAACTCCTATTCCTTCTACATGACTGTCAAAAGTTTTTGCTGGTAAGCTTTTTGTAAAAGGATCTGCCAGGTTGTTTTCCGATGCAATCTTTGTCACTACCACATCTCCCCTTTGAACTATGTCTCGTATCAAATGATACTTCCTCTCAATGTGTTTTGCCCTTTTATGGCTCCGTGGCTCCTTCAAGTTTGCAACTGCTCCACTATTATCACAATAAAGTGTAATAGGCAATTGCACTGAAGAAACTACGCCTAGATCCATAAGGAAGTTCCTAAGCCATACAGCTTCCTTTGCAGCTTCAGAAGCTGCCACATATTCAGCTTCCATGGTGGAGTCAGCAACACAAGTTTGCTTAATACTCCTCCAACTTATGGCTCCACCTCCCAAGACAAAAACATTACCAGAGGTTGACTTCCGAGAGTCCTTATCAGTCTGAAAATCTGAATCTGTATACCCAATGGGTACAAGATCGTCAGATTGATAAACTAACATATAATCCCTAGTCCTTTTCAAGTACTTGATTATATGCTTGACTGCAGTCCAGTGTTCTCGCCCAGGATTAGATTGAAATCTGCTAACCATGCCAACAGCAAAACAGATATCAGGTCTGGTACACAATATTGCATACATAAGGCTTCCAACTGCAGAAGCATATGGAACTGCCTTCATGTTCTCTATCTCCTCAGGTGTCTTAGGACATTGGTCCTTAGATAGAGTGATTCCATGTCTGAAGGGAAGAAAACCTTCTTGGAATCCTACATGCTGAAACGAGCAAGAATGGTATCAATATAAAGTGCTTGAGATAAGCCAATCATCCTTTTCTTGCGATCTCGCATAAGATTAATCCCAAGAATATGAGCAGCCTCTCCCAAATCCTTCATATCAAAACGTTGGGATAGTCAATCTTTGACAGAATTCAACATACCTACACAATTCCCTATAAGCAGAATATCATCCACATATAGTACCAGAAAAACAACCTTACTACCATTCCATTTCTTATACACTCAAGACTCATCATGACACTGATCAAAGCCAAAACTTTTAATCACTTGGTCAAAACAAGTATTCCATGACCTAGATGCTAGTTTAAACCCATAAATGGACCTATTCAATTTGCAAAGCAAATTTTCTTGTCCATTGTTTATGAAACCTTCTGGTTGCTTCATATAGATACATTCATCAAGACTTCCATTTAGGAAAGCTGTCTTGACATCCATTTGCCAAATCTCATAATCATAATAAGCTGCAATGGATAGAAGAGTTCTAATAGACTTTAGCATGACTACCGGCGAAAAAGTTTTCTCATAATCGATCCCTTCTTTCTGAGTAAACCCTTTCGCAACAAGCCTTGCCTTATAAGTTTGCACTTTACCGTCTATACCCCTCTTTTTCTTATAGATCCACTTGCATCCGATGGGTTTAACCCCTTCAGGTGGTTCTACAAGTTCCCAGACTTGATTAGAGTACATGGACTCCATCTCAGATTTCATAGCTACAAGCCACTTATCAGCATCTTTATCTTGTAGTGCTTCATCGTAACAGACAGGTTCAATATTCACTTCTTCAGGGATTCTATCAAAAGCTTCCCCCAAAAGTGTATATCGAACCGGTGGTCGTCTAATTCTCCCACTACGACGAAGTACTACAGGTTCTGCAATCACACCTTCATTTTGCTGTGGCTGTAAAGCCGGCAAGTCCATGACTGGTGGGACTACATCTTGATCATGTTCTGGAACTTCAACATATCTGTCATCACAAGGAGGCAATGAAATGTTAGAAGCCCCAACATTGTGCTCCTGTATATTTGGATCAACAGCTGCCACTTCAGTTTCTACATAACTCCCACTACTTTCAGGTGGTAGTGAAATGTTAGGTACTGAATATTCAGGCTGATGTTGATTTACTGGTCGACTAACATTTCTTCCACTACGACTAGGCAATGGAATGTCAGCTCCAACCATTGATGGTTTAGGTTGTTGTTCTAATGGAAAGGTTCTAGTTGGTATATTTTCTCCTCTCAATTCATACAAGGCTAATTGACTTTTGGGAATATGGTTTTTAATATAGTCTTCCTCAAGATAATGTGCATTGGTGTTAACAATGACCGTTTTATCTTGAGAACTATAAAATAAACCACCTTTCGTTCCTCTAGGATATCCAATAAAGAAGCATAAGTCTGTTTTTGATTCCAACTTATCTGCTTTCCCTTTCAGCACATGGGCTGGACAACCCCACATCCGAACATGTCTTAGACTTGGCTTTCTCCCAGTCCACAGTTCTGTAGGAGTTTTAGGTACTGACTTAGATGGAACCAAATTCAGAATATATGCTGCCGTTTCTATGGCATACCCCCAAAACGAAATGGGCAAATCTGAATAACTCATCATTGATCTAACCATTTCCATAAGCGTCCTATTTCTTCTTTCTGTTACACCATTTTGTTGTGGCATACCAGGTGCAGATAACTGTGAAGTAATTCCTTGTTCTGATAAATAAGTAATGAATTCCCTAGAGAGGTATTTGCCACCACGGTCAGACCGTAACGACTTGATATATTTTCCATGTCGTTTCTCCGTTTCTGCCTTGAACTCTTTGAATTTCTCAAAGCATTCAGACTTACGGCGCAACAGGTAAATGTATCCATATCTTGAGTAATCATCTGTGAAAGTCAAAAAATACTCAAAACCACCCCTAGCTTGGACACTCATTGGACCACACAAATCAGAATGAATTAATTCAAGTACATCATTAGTTTTATTACCCTTTTATAGGAAAAGGCCTCTTAGTCATTTTACCTTCTAAACAAGATTCACAAGTTGGTAGTGCCTCCACTTTCAATGAACTCAATGGTCCATCCTTGACCAACCTAGAAATCCTATCTAAATTAATATGACCAAGCCTTAAATGCCACAAATAGGTATGACTAAATTCAATAGGACGTTTTCTTTTCAATGGAACAATGACATCAAAGTTATTAACTTCAGAATTAGGAATTTGCAGTTCAGGTGAAACTTTGAGAATAAAAAGATCATCAATCATTGAGCCAGAACATATCATTTGTTTTCTAAATTTAATAACGACAGAATCATCATAAAATTCATTAAAACAAACCGAATATCCATTCTTGCTCAAACTAGAAACTGAAATTAAATTCCTTCTAATTGAAGGTACATATAAAACATCCTTCAAAAACAATGTTCTTTTATTCTCAAAATTCAAAGAAACATTTCCTATAGCTAGAACTGCAACTTCTGTGCCATCTCCCAAAAAAATGCTTACATCTCCTTTATTTAGCTGACGAGTTACCTGAAACCCCTGTAATGAATTGCAGACATGATTAGTGGCTCCAGAATCTACACACCATTGGAGTGTAGTCAACACCGCTAAACAAGTTTCAACTATCAGCATATAAAACAGAGGCATACCTTGCTTCATCTTGGCTAACCATGTTGGACATTGTGACTTCTAGTGCCCAGGTTGCTTGCAGTGAAAACACTTACCCTTAGGCTTTTTCACAGCAACACTTGCACTAGTAGATGCACCACTTGTTTTAGGCTTAGCCTTGTGAGCATTTTTCTTCTTCTTACCCTTGTTCTGGGCAGAAGAAGAACCTCGCTCAATATTAAGCACAACAGGTGCAACTCCTTGCTTAATGATAGTCTCAGCAGCCACCAGCTCATTCAGCAACTTAGACAGAGTGAAATCCATCTTATTCATGTTATAGTTCAAACGAAACTGCTGAAAACTGGCTGGCAAAGTGTTCAAGATCATTTCTATCTATGTAGCATTGTCAACCTCAGCACCAAGAACCTCCATGTCATTCAGAAGACTCATCATCTTCAAGACATGAGTTCTAACTGGAGTTCCCTCCTCCATTTTGGAAGTAAGAATCTCCCTCAGTGCATTTTGCCTTGCTGCACTAGTTTGATCTCCAAACATCTCCTTGAGATTTTCGAGCATGTCAAAAGCTGTGTCCATCTTCTGATGCTGATGTTGCAAAACATTTGACACAGAAGCCAAAATGTAACATCGCGCCATCTCATCAGCTTTAACCCATTTCTGGTAAGCTCTGGTGACCTCCTCAGAGGCACCCTCACCGGGTTTTTCAGGACAAACTTCAGTAAGCACAAACTTATACTCCTCAGCAGTAAGCAAAATGTCCAAATTCCTCTTCCAGTCAACATAGTTTGGACCCTCAAGTTTGTTTTGGGTTAAGATGTTTGCAAGGGGTCTGAATGATGCCATTTCTATATCATGCATTAAACAAAAATAGCATATCAATAATAAACATTGAATAAATCAAATTGCAAATATACAACATTGATATCACAATTCAAAAAAAATACACATTCACAACATTCATGAATAGCAACCTCGATGGGAGAATTCAACCAATCACATGTTTTGCATATTATAATTAGATAAGACCGGCATATACTACTCGATGGGAGATAACATGCCTCTTAAATTAACATTAATGTGTGAGAAAATATTACATCTAATTCATGTCACTAATTAATTTACTCAGATGGAGAGTTAAATCAATACAGACAAATTAGACTAGCTCAGTAATTATATTAAAACATGACATCTTCCGATGGGGAAGAAATGCAAATAATTACAACTAGAAAGTAATAAAAAACCACTCACAAATTAATTCATATAATTAAAATAAATTAATTATAATCAAAATTGTAAAATAATATATTTTTAAGACAATTTTGCAAATAAAATTAACATTTTTGGTTGAAAATGTTAAAATTTAGTGTTCTGGTCTATTTATGCAAATAAATTAAAACATTCTGGGTTTATCTTGAAAAACAGAAAAATTCTGGGCCATTTCGCAAAAATTTCAGAACTTGTTTGGACTATTTTGCATAAAACAGAAACTATTGGGCCAAAATTGCAAAAACCGAAAAAAGTCTAGGCAATTTTAATAAAACCAAAAACAATCAGGGTCACTTTATAATTTAAATAACTCCAAGAGGTTAAAACGAAATAACTGATACTTTCTGGGTCAAAATTAAAAAAAAAATTAAAGTCTAGGGGTTAAAATATAATAAACAGAAAGATCCAGGGTCAAAAAAATAAAAACTTAAAGATCAGGGGTCAAAATATAAAATTTAAAAAAATTGAGGGACCAGACGGGAATTTTGGCAAGCAGCAGCTTCTTCTTCACGAAGAAGCCCTAGCCGCCGCTGCCCCTTTCCCTTCAACCTCCATTTTTTTTTTTCTTGCCCCTCTACTGATCTTCAAAACAAAAACCAAATTTTGTCTTTTGTTGCCCCTCTCCTGTTCATCGAAACAAAACCCAATATATATATATATATATATATATATATATATATATATATATAATGCCCATTAAAAACCACAGTTTCAAAAACAAAGGTTGTATCAGTTACTGCACTTTTGTGCTGCTGTCCTTCAAAAACTCTTGAAGCTCTCTTAACCATGTACCAATCAAACAATCAAAACAGATTATAGATACACGATTGAAACATGACAAAATAGCCATCATCATACAGTTTCGTATGGCTCTGATACCAATTGATGGGAGCGGGTATAAAGCGGAAACAACCCTTATCGAAACCATATGAGACAAACTAAAAACATTATCGAACAAATCAATAAACTGACCTCTTGAAGCGCAGAATCGCTCACCAGTCTTCTTTCCAGAGATCTTGGAGTCACCCACGATCTTCTGCAGTAATCCCTAACTATCTCTCTTTTGGAACTCTCTGAGTGGCAGAGAATAGAATAACGTGCGTCTATTTTTTCTTAGGGTTTTCCAATCTTATATTAAAAAAAAAAACCTCTCTTCGATAAGAAGATATTTTTTAATATAAAATAAATTAAATAAAAAATTATTTAATTAAAATAATTATCAATTATTTTAAAACTAAATAATTTATCTATTATTTAATACACCCTTAACTTTCCAAATAATTAGGGCACTACAGGGACCGCAGGAATAAAATAAATTAGGCTACTAATTATAATAAGAACCTATGTAGACCAACATATTCTTATTATAATTAATCATGAATTATTCCACTAAAAACTCATGACTGAACTCCTTATTTATTTTACAATTCCACAACATAATAAAATAATGTTCCCCATGTTAAGATTACAGATGCTGTCATTTAAATAACTTACTGACAATTTATTTAAATCACAATATAACTTTAAGATTGTCGTTCAACTTATTTCATGTGTCGGATTCAATATCCACCTGCAGGGTTTACACTATGAAAGCTTACTTAAAGTGCATCATCAATCTCTAAACCGAGACATGGATTCTATCATTAATTAATATTTCACAAACACAAAATATCTTTGCCCAATTCACCGAGAATATTATTCCAATAATGAAACTCACCCTTTAATGAATCAAAGCACAAGACAATCAATGTTTGCTCATATTAAAATAAATCAAGATTAAGAACGATAAACATTATTTCTAATGTCCTAGAGAATATGTTTAAATTAGAAATAATGTTTAACAGTCAGTACTAAACATCCATTCTCTACTTGGTCCAATTAAATACATACAAAATGTACTAATCACAATTATTGTTCATATGCTAATAACATTTATTTAATGCAAATTTCCAATTAAATACAAAGAAATAATTGTCAATAGAAAATCATTCATAGCTATACTATTACACACGCATGGTTAATAGTATATCTCTATCAGTTTCCACATATATAGATTTAAGTAGCTAAACAATTCTATGTAGTTTCTGATTATTAGCTGCCAGGTAACAGTTCGGTTATGCAATACAAGGATAACTGAGTTCTGGACATTTTCGATTTTAAAAGTCTATTAACAAAATATGCGCTAATGAACGCTTTAATTATTAATCGAGGTCAGGTTGCAATTCTAATTGCATATTCGGAATCCACTTGACAAATCCAACATTCTGCCTATTCGGGACTATTTCGGTCAGCAGAGTGACGCCGGCTACCGTCACCGTCCACTGTGGCAGGAGGGGTGGCAGACCCAAAATCTCGCCATCATACATCAAACCAAAGCAAGATTTATAAGGAGTTCAATTTCGTGATCAAACTCAATAGAAAATACCATATTGTAACAAATCCTCAAATTTCACAACTTCAGAACCTAACATCTCAAAGTCCTTCAATTTATAAGCCTAAAGCCAAACTAATTTAAAGAATACTGAATACAAACAGAAATGACTAGTTTTCGATTTATCTTAGTGAAAGAAACTACCGGAAAGAGCTTGGCTTGCCGGAAAATCGAAGAAGGGAAGCTATCTAATCCTCACAGCTTCGATTTGCGCTATTGGAGGTCTGTTCGGTGAGAAGGAAATAGTCAGCGGCAAGAGAGGAGCATCCCAATAGCAGTCTTGCCGATTTGGACTCGCCGGAAGTCGGAAAAGCAGGTCTGAGGAGGCTAGCGTCACCACAGGATAGAGAGCATCTATTCGTCCTAGTCAAGCTCCAATCGGCGAAAGGGAGACTGGAACTGAGGTCGCCAGTGTCCAGGAAGTCGATCGCCACCTAGCTTCGTCGGTTTGGTGGCCGGAAATCTGATCGGGAAAAGGGAGGGGGAAAATCGCAATCTGCGATCGAGAAGAGGAGGTTTCGATCTTGCTTTTTCCTTTTTGTTGACTGTTTCTGTCTCCTCTTCTTGATTGGTCCACATCTGGTAGCTCAATTTACTTGTTCGGTCAATTCAAATTGAAAACTTGAAGATTTTTAACGGGATTAATGCTTTATGCTTGGTTCGATCAACTTAGTTAGCGGTTTGGTTTGGGTTCTTCTAGGCTTCAATGTTTCTAGAGATTTCTTTTAAACTCTAGGCTTTTTATTATTTGATTCAATAATATTTAGTTTTAGAATATTACTTTAATAACACAATGCTATAAAATGGGTTTGGTTTTTATTTTTAATAGAAAAGTCCTAAAACAATAAATACAACTTTTGATATAAGATAAATAACTAATTTTAATTAAGATTTTTTTACATAACTTTATTAGTAGAGTTTTCGGTTTTAAATTTGGCGTTCCGATGTGGGCTTAGGCCCAATATGATCTTTCAGGCTAAAAAGATCCATACCACTTAGTTTCATAAGAAAATTTTCGGATTTTTATTTGATTAATTCAGAAAGTTTTAAAAATAAAATTACTAGATATTATAACCACAATCCAGTTTCGAGTTAAACTGGTAGAACCGACAGGTCTGGTCCAGAGAACAATGGTAATACCTGAATTTTTAATTAAAAAATTTTTAAAATAAATTTTTTTATAAATAGTTAGTTCTAAATTAGAAACCTTATTTTCAAGTTTAGGTACATAAAATTAAAGAATATTTTATAATAAAAATTTACACAATTTATTTGTTATGTTTGAATTTATATTTTATTTGTATCAATTAAAAATTTAAAAATTAAATTAATAAAAAATATGAAATGTGTTTAAAAGGTACTTTCCATCCCTCTCACCAAACAGAAGAGAAGAGGTCAAATAATTCAATGCTCTTACCAATAATAGCATTTGTAGTAATAAATTTGAATCTGCTTCATTCTTATATTAACAAACTACAATAGAATATGTAATTCAGGCTTATAGGGGCCAAAAATTCAGGCTTCTCATGTGGTAATGAGAATTTTTCAGATGACTTGTAAAGTTGAGAAGCTGCTTTTATTTGCAAATACATGGAAAATCCAAATTAAATTTCTTACTGGTTTGGTGCAACAAACATTCATGGAGAATTTTTGGTCTAAATGCTTGTCATAAACTCAATAAATACATATCCAAATAGAATTCACTGTCTTTTATTCATAAGCAAACTTCAAACCATGGCATATCTAAAATAAGTTTACCTATTACTTGTTAATGGAATAGACGACCAAATAACTTGGAAAAAGTATCATACACAAAGTAATAACATGACAACACAAACTGCTCAGCATGATGAAAAAGCCTTCCTCGCCAATAAGGATTGACATGAAGAATAGTGATGACTCCCACAAAGAAAATTGCAAAAGATACAGTGAAGCTTACGAAAAAGACCAAATGGTCAATCTCATACCATTTTCCATCTTCTGGTTCTGCATATGGCATTGGTGATGAATTCAGTGACTCGTGATTGCATTTTTTCTCCACCTGAGATCCACAGAGAAATGGATTTCCCTCAAAGCTTCTATTGTCGAAAGTACTCAAATGTCGTTCGTTTGGAATCCTACCTGATAAATTGTTGTGAGCCACAGAGAATGCCCCTAGGGAGTCTAGATCTGCTAAGCCATAAGGAATTTCTCCACTTAAATGATTATAAGATAAGTCTAAGCTCTCTAATGCTGTAAGATTCGAGAATGTTTCCGGAATCGATCCTATCAATTGATTATAGGATAAGTTCAAGGCATGAATCTGAAATAGCTTCCCTAGCTCAAATGGAATCTCACCTGTTAATTTATTTTGCGACAAATCTAATCCAGACATGAGGTTGAGAATATGACCCTTATAATTATAAGCCATATATTTTGTAACAAACTCAATTTTTGGGTCGACAATGATATAATTTTTCTGGTCTCCATATAACTGATCTTCGCCCAGGGCATCTCCACCAGTGTAAACACCAAATGGTAGGTAACCAAAAAATAATTGTGTTTCAAAAAGATCACCATCAACTTTCGTCCTTCCAAAGGAGAGATTATATAAACAGTTGGGTATGGAGCCAGAAAAAGAGTTTCTTGAAAGATCTAAGAAGTTGAGCTCATTTAGTTCACACAGCCAATTCGGAACGCAACCATTTAAATAATTTCCTCCCAATAGAAGAGCCCTTAATTTTGGAAATGTACCGAATTTATTGGGAATGCTGCTTGAGAGGCTGTTATCTTTCAAGTTTAATACCAACAGTCCTGATTTGTTGAGAAAATCATCTGGTATTGATCCAATCAACCTGTTACCTTGCAAATTTATGTACCCAGCTTCTCTAGATTCTGGATGCCTCTGGTTGAAACAAGAAGGCAATGATCCAGAAAAGTTGTTATAGGAGAGGTCTACGTAAACAGCTGAAAAAAATTCACATGATAATTCACCTCTGAAAGAATTATGAGAAAGGTTTACATGAAATCTATTGTTAGTAAGGTTAAATCGAGCAGTGAATATTTCGCCATGGAAGTTATTATGAGATAGCTTTAGAATTTGCAAAGAAGCGCAACACTAAATCATTTTCTCCGGTACTTCACCTGAGAAGCTGTTAAAAGACAAATCCAAGCTTGTCAATTTACAGTTGTCGCCGGGCGAGAAAAGAAAATCGCCTTGAAAATGATTTTTAGATAAATTGAGAAACTCAATGTTGGGAAACATCTTGTTGCCAATTTCTTGAAGCGGTCCATTGAAGTAATTATCCGAGGCATCCAAACTATAAATATTGAAGCTAGAGTTTGATGGTAAATGAAATGGACCGATGAAACTATTGTTCTTTAGGATTAGATGGGCAAGTCCTGTATTGTTGTCAAGCAACCAAACAGGAAACCTTCCTTGTATTTTATTGTTAGACAAGTCGACCATTTTTAATCTGAACTGATGATAGAGAAACTCGGGAATATGAGAGAGATGACAATTTTGCAAGACAAGAACCTTTAACTGAAATGGTGGAACCCAACCCGAATACTTTGTCTCAAATATAAATTTGTTGTCACTGAAGTCGACCACCTCAAGGTGAGAATGGTTAGCAAATAAGTTGAAAGAGAATGATTCATCAAAAAGATTTTGTCTAAGATCAATGTGCAAGAGGGATTTGAGACGAGATATCCAAGATGAAGGAACATGCCCTGTGAAATTGTTGTTGGATAGAACCAAGTATCTAACTGATGTTAAATTGTCGAGACAACGAGGAAGATTGCCTCCAAACATATTATAGGATAGGTCTAATTCTTCAAGTCGCTTCAAGCCGCACAAACCTGTGAAAGCAATAAGATTAATCATCTCTATTGTGATTAAATCAAGTCTATCCAATGTTGAATAAATAAATAATTCTACCCAATGGATGCTTTTCACTTAAACACAACAATCAACTTTGAGTTGTTTTAGATTTCATATAAATTTAAGTAATCACCAATAATTCAAGTCTGCTTAAAATTTAAGTTTACCTTACTTTACTCTCCAAACCCTCTAAATAACCTTCATTCAAACAAAGGTAAGAATTTATCAGAGGAAAGTAGTTTTAAATATGAATAGAAACTAATATTTTAAGTTTACTCGTACTTTTAAACGTGGCTTGCATGTGTTTATATGTAATCTTCTATTAAATTTTCTAATTAAGAAACAGTTATTTTTATTTTAATATTAGAATATTTTTTAATCTTAATATTAAGTTCAAATATTAGTCATCATTATTTATAATAATTATTTTAAGGACTGAAATTTGAGGACAAACGTTAGTTCGTTTAATGTAATATAATTATGATGTGTGATATCCATATATAAAAAGAAAATGTTTAATGCGTTCTCTTTGCTTAGCATTGAATTTTTCTTTTTTTAAAAAAATTTAAATTTTTTTCTTATTTTTCTGTATTTTAATTGCTAATGCAATTAATTTTTTAATTTAATATGAATAATTAATAAGTTTTGAAACTTAATTTAATCTAATCATCTAACTGTCACGACCCAATTCCATGGGCCGGACCGGCACTAGGGCCCAGGTAAGCTTAAGGCCCCCGAGGCCCGTAGTAAGCCTGAAACACTAGAATCTATTATCTCAGTATAAATTTCAACATTCAGCCCATATGATAATGAAAAATAACCTCAATATTTTATTATTTCTCGGCCCAAGTTTATCTTCTACAGCATTCCATAGTTCGGGCCCAATTTACAATACATCACATTTCTAACATGAGCTTACAGAATTATTTTATCTATGTTAATACACGACTAAATATATGTAAATCCTACAACTGCGGAGTCACTAACTCTTTGGTATACATAATTACATAGCAAATAATTGTGGAACTAGGAAAAATTTCTCTGTTGCCCTCCGCCGAAGGAACATAACCTAAATCGGATTAAAGAAGAACTTACTTCCTGAAACATCAAACAAGATATGTGAGCCTTTAAAGAAATAATACCTATTGCACCGCACACGCATTCACACAAATGAATAAATATATCAATCTAGTCATCTGACTAGTTATATGCTCACGCAGTCAGTCACACAAATGGCATATCATTAACACCCACAATCATTAACATCTTCATGTAATCACATCACGTGGAAATTGGTCTGTGGCGTCACCGAAACCCCCGATGAGCCGTCCTCCCACATGGCCCATCCTCTCATAACGTGTGCACCAGGGAGCCGATCCCCCATACTGGCCGACCGGTCTAATCCTCACTTGACCAGCCCTCTCGTTGTTTTTCCATTCTCTCTTTTCTTTTCCATACCAACAGGAGGCAACCCGGTCGTCTCCATCAAATCTAGATCATCAGGCGCTCACAACAGGAGGCCACCCTGCGGGCTGCGATCAAATCTAGATTATCAGGTGCGCCCAATAAAGAAGCCAACCTGTGGTTTTCCATATCATACAAACCACAATGGTAGGTACACACGGGGGCGCCGATCTCCCATTTACCCGGCCGACGGTCCAACCGTCCTCACAAACCCATGGTGACCCACTTCATCCCAACTCCACACAAACAAAGCACAGCAATATCACACACAATTAATCAAGTATTGCAATTAAATGCAAGCATATTAATCAATTAAACATCGTAATGCAATGCACAACTAGACATCCAATTTCAAATGCAAATAAATAAGTAAATAGTGTTAACAATAAACAACAATAATAAAATAAATAATAATAATAATAATAATAATGAACAAAATAATGAAAATAAATAAATGAATAATGGAATGCTTAAATGAATAATAATGACAATAAATAAACAATTAGAGTACTTTATTTATTATGTAACAAATTATAGAATTTATCTAAATAAACTTATTAATTATATTATTAATTACAACTAGTCTAAGTTCTATCGAAATTTCGGCAGCACCTCCCCTAAAAATTGGACTATCCACCTGTTTAGATAACACAGTATTATTATATATTTATCAATCAATACACACTGCCCATCCGTATATATATATATATATATATATATATATATATATATATATATATATATATATATATATATATATATATATATATATATATATATATATATATATATATATATATATATATATAACCTGGCCGAATTCTTGAGATATCATAACCGGATTCCTTTGGTGTTTAGTATAACCGGACCACTGTCATTAAAATCTATGCTATCTAATAAATCAACAAAAGAGATAAGGACCGTTTAATTAATTACTCAGACTCAGATATTAAGTTGATTTTAATATTTATAAATTAATAAACATATCATACATATCAAAACCTATATAAGCATGAACTAAGCAGCGATCATTATCAATATACATATTAATCAAGATATCATTAATATATATGTCAAATAATATACTATTATCAATAGGATTTATAATCATATAAATCATTACTATTTTCTTGGTACGTAGCGTTGTAGCACAAGGTTTCCCTTGTTTATCAAGTGCAATGATAAACACCAGGAGGTTATGTGTTTCCAGCTGATATACCAAAGATTTTTATGAACATACAAGAATGATATTTCTGATGTGGAAGATCACACTAAGGTGCAACTACAGAGCATACTTATACAACAAGCAAAACTCAAATCAATTTAATATTTATCAATTAACTCAACCAATTTTAATTGATTTTATTTTAATTAAGGTTTAGGGTTCCTGCAACCTTAGCCTGGGTTCCCCAGAACTAAGTCAGAGTGTGGAGGGAGAAGAGAATGAAGCCTTTAACAGGGCTTTAAAAGTAGCAATTTATATTGACTAAAATAAATAATTAAAATAACAAAATAGTATTACAATATTTAAATACAAAAATTAAACTTTAAATGATAAACTTAAACTAGTTTTAACTTACAAGAATTTTAAGACTTTCAACACTTGAACCCTTTACAATCGAACTGGGAAAGGAGGGAGATAGTTTAGGGAGAGAATTACTATGCCTATATTGGAGTATATGCTGTATTATCAGTTTACAATCTATGCCTTCACAAGGGGAAAAGGCTCCCTTAAATAAAATTTCTGGAATCTTTACTATTTACTTTTACTATTGGTGAACAGTAGTTTCTGTCGAAGAATCTCTACTGTTTACTTTTACTGTTGGTGAACAGTAGTCTTTGTCGAAGAATCTCTACTGTTTGCTTTTACTGTTGGTGAACAGTAGTCTCTGTCGAAGAATCTCTACTGTTTGCTTTTACTGTTGGTGAACAGTAGTCTCTGTCGGAGAATCCCTACTGCTTGCTTTTACTGTGCCAAGTTGACCTTTACTGTTGGCGAGTGGATCTTTACTGTTGCTGAGTGGAATTTTTCTGTTGCTGAGTTGATTTTTTACTAAAAACTTGTGTGCCGCTTTGATTGGGTATTTTACAAAGAGTGAAGGAATAAGGTTCCTTCTGCCTATTTACAGTGATTCAGAATAAGATGAGGACGATGATGTGTCCTTCTTTTTCTTTTTTATCTTTTCTTTTCTTTTTATTTTTTCTTTTTGTTTTAACTTCTTTTTTCTTTCTTTTTCTTTTTTACCTGCTTTACTTTGGATTTTTATGATATCGCTGTCATCACTTTCGTCACTAGATGAACTAGATGATGAGGATGATGGTAAAACGATTTTACCCTTGTCTTTATGGTGTGTGGTGTTTGAAGATTTACTGGAGGATGCACTGTGGGCTTTACTGGTGGATGGTTTTATGGGCTGATTTGAACTGGTTGAGAGTTGTTCAGACATCTCTTGACAGATCAATCTATATTCTTCTGCTGTTTTGGCTGCAGCTAACCGGGCCTGACATTGGGCTTTTTGGATACCAAACTGGGGGTTATCCTGAATAGCTAATGTATGGGCATAGGTTAAAGCTGGTTTAGATGGGCTGGATAATTTATTGCGGATCCATTGACTAATTTTATGTTCAGTGGTGGAATTCTTGAATGATCCCCACCATTTTATTTTATGTCTTTTTACTATCATGGGAATTTGACTTCCTGGAACATACTGATAATCAAAATACCATTGATATACCCATGGAGTGAAGAAGGTCATACAATAATACATTAGGGAAGGAATATGGACTTCTTCGGGTTTGGGTTTATAATGGGTTTTAAAGAACTGATACAAATAAAGGATATCATGAGGAATGATTTCCTCTGAAATTCCCTTAAATTGCCACCATCGTTTAAACCAATTTGGGATTTTTAAATCAGTGCGTATATTTTGATCAAAATATATTAACCATGAATGAGTAGTGGTGGGATTTTGAAGACAAAATATCGTATCCCATGCTTTTTTATAATCAAAATAATTATAACTCATATTATATTTATGTAATCCTTTAAATTTTACTGGTGTTACTAAAGAAGGTACGGGCCAATCCTTAGGATGGATGACGCGTTTTATTTTTATAGAAGAATAAGAAATTATTCCATTTTTATCAAAAGTATGTTTGATGTTTACTGATTCAGTATCTAATAATATATTATTATAATAGGCCTGAGGTTTTGACAAATCTGTTGGCATAAAAAACCAATTCTCAGGATAATAATTTTTTATAATTTGCCAAGGATTGGTATGATTATATCCATCCTCAACTTTTATTTCAAAATCAAATAAATTTTTATCAAACCATTTATGTATACTACCAGTAGATTTATATTGGATTTTTGGCAAATCCACAGCCATCAACGGATTTGATAACTCTTTACTGTCTACCGTTTGAGACAGAGTAGCCGTATCATGAGCGGATACGATCGCTTTAGATTTAGAAAACATACCTGGGTCCTCTGTGGAAGAGGATGCCATACCCTGCAGGGCTTTAATTACCTCGGGAGATTGAGAAAGTTCTTCAATCCATTTTTTAAGATCTTTAGGAGGAGTGTTTTTAGTGTTTAAGGTTTTAAGGTCTTCAGAGTGCTCAGAAAGAGCTTTAGTTGGGGAGCTGGAATCTTGTTTAATTTCTTTCCCTTTATCCTTCTTTCGTCCCATGGTTCTGTAAGAATTCTCTTGTTAGAAAGTCTGGAATATTATTATCATTGCCTTTAATATATTCTATGTCAAATTCAAAAATACTTAAAAGTGCTTGCCATCTAGCAAAAATTTGTTTAGAGGCAAGGTTTTGGACATCTTTCTGCAGAACATCTTTTGCAGATTTACAATCAATACGAAGTAAAAATTTTTGATTTAAAAGATCAGATTGAAATTTATTTATACAAATAACAATACTTAAAATTTCTTTTTTAATAGTAGAATAATTTAATTGGGTTGGAGTCCAATGACCTGAAGTATATTGGATTATCCTTTCTTTACCATTTACTTTTTGTTTTAAAATGCCTCCATAACCAATATTAGAAGCATCAGTTTCAACAATTTTAAAAGCATTAGGATCAGGAATATATAAGTAAGGAATTTCTTTTACCAAGAATTTTATCTTTTTTATTAATTGAGTATGCTGAGTTGTCCAAGGACCAGCATTTTTACAAAGTCTATTATGTAATGGTTTTATCATGCAATTTAAATTTGGATAAAAATCAATTACATAATTTAAACAACCAAGAAAACGTTGTAATTGGGGTTTATTAGTAATTTCATCAGGAAATTTTTCACCAAAAACAAGTGCTCTTTCTATAGGTTGAATCTTACCTTGTTCAATATAATGGCCTAAAAATCTAATTTTAGTTTTGAATAGATCCATCTTTGTTTTACTAAGTGCTAAACCATTTTGCCTAATTACCATACAAAAAGTTTTTAAGTGTTTAAAATGATCATCAATAGTTTGACTAAATATTAACACATCATCAATGTATACTATACAAAATTTACTATAGGGATTAAATATGTCATTCATGATCCTCTGAAATTCAGAAGGAGCATTTTTTAATCCAAAAGGCATTACATTCCATTCATATTGACCAAATGGAACTGTGAATGCTGTTTTATATCTGTCTTTAGGATCAATTTGAATCTGCCAATAACCAGATTTCATATCAAATTTACTAAAAATATTTGCATTGTATAATTTCTTTAGTAGGTCTTTTTTATTAGGAATTGGATATCTGATCCATTTTAAAGCTGTATTTAATGGTTTATAATTTATTACTAGTCTTGGAACACCTCGTTCAATTTCAGCATTTTTATTGACATAAAAAGCTGCACATGACCAAGGACTTCTAGATTTACAAATTAATTTTTTATTTATTAAATCTTGAATTTCTATTTTACAATGCTCAATTAATTCAGGATTCATCTGAATTGGTCGAGCTTTAGTTTTAATAGTTTTTTCATCAAAATCTTTTTCATATGGTAAATCTACCATGTGTTGTTTACGATCCCAAAATGCACTTGGATGCTCAGCACATAGTTCTTTTTCCATTAATGTTTGGAGATTTTGAATTTTATGTTTAACAAGATCTCTGTCTAATTGAGTTTGAATTCTATTTAAATGGATATTGTTATTTAAATCTTTTATATTTTCTTCTTTAGATTTTATTAAAGAATTGATTTCTAATATTTTAACTGAATGAGCTTTTAACAAATTTAATTGTTTTGTTTTAGGTTTTTCTGTAAATTCTAATCTAGCTCTACTATTTCTTATTTTGAATTTAATACAATCTTCTTTTACTGAGTATGGTGTTATTAGGTTTATAAAAGGAGTACCTAAAATGACCATATAATTTATTTGAGGAGATAATAAAAATACTGTGTTTATTTCTAATTCTTGATTTATGATTACTGCATCTGTCTTTCCTATAATTTCAAGTTTAGATTTATTAGCTGTACTTAATTTTTCACTAGTTTTTAACCAATATCTTTTAGGAACTAGGTCAGATTTTATACAGTTTAAATCTGCACCTGTGTCAAAGAGTGCAATTGCATCTATCACAAAATCATTTATTTGAATGTTTATTTTTACTAAATATTTTCGTGAAGTAATTTCTTGTAATAAATTGAGAAAATTACAATCTACATCTTCATCTAATTCATTTATTTTTAAATTATTATCTGGTTCATCTTCTTCTGAGGAAGAACTAGAAATAAGTTGGGATTCTAGTATTTTTATTTTTTTAGAGTTTTGTTGAAGTTGGGTTTTTAATTCTTTTACTTCATTTTTTAGCATCTTAATGTCTTTATATAATTCTTTAGTAGATTCATCCGCATTGACCTTTTTAGGTTTATTTTTATTTAATATGGTAGTTAAATCATAAGTATTAGACTGAATTTTAGGAGTAATATTTTTTATATCATCTTCATCTTCAAAACTTATTATTAGTTTTTTAAGAAGTTTAGCTCTAGTTTCTTGATCTTCAATTTCATTAACTACTGTTAATAAATTCGTTTGATCTTTAGATAACATGTTTAAAGAAAATTTTGATGAACTGGAAGAACTTGAAGTGGTTCCTAATTCATCAATTTGATTTTCACTTTCGTTAATCTCAGATTCCGAAGAACCCGAATCAATATATAGTTCATATATTTTATTTAAAACATTATCTTCCAAATTTAATTCATGTAATCTTTTATTAAATTTACAAAATTTAGATGTATGCCCTTTTTTACCACAATTGTAACAAGTCAAATTTTTATAAGAAGTTTTAGTTGTAGATTTAGAAGGTTGTTTATTTTTGTGTCTATAAGAAGACTTTGTTCTCTTTTTACTATAAAATTTATCTTGACTAGGTGTATATCTATATTGTTTTTTAGAGTATTTATTTCTATAATATTTTTTAGGTTTATTGATTTTAGAACATTGGCCCTCACATTTCTGTGGAGAAGTTATACTATAGTCAAATTGTTTACAAAAAGATCCTAATTCTTTTTTAGTTTTCTGCATTTCATATTTTATCTTTCTTTGAAGTTTTAGATCATGACATATTTGTAAACCTTCCTTTTGAATTATACAAATTAATTGTCCATAGGTTAATTTACTATAAGGTATAGGTTGACCATGTTGTTGTTTAATATGATTTCTAACTTTTTCTCCCAAGAAATAAGGTAACCCAGCTAAAAACTTTTCTTTCCAAAAGCTTTGATTAGAGTCTTCCCTTAACATTAATCTAGTGAGAAAAGTCGTTTTATAATTTTGAAAATCACCTAAATGTTTACATTTTAAATTACTAAGTAACTCGGCATTTTTATCCTTTAAGTGAGATGGATCTCCTATAAAATGAAGTGAAATAGTGAGAATTAAAGATGACACCGCATCTTGAATTACTTCACCATTTTCATCATATATAGGTTCACCTTCATCATTTATTTGAATTGAATTTAGAATTTCTAAATGTTGTTGGTCAGTGAGATGATAATCCCACCATCCTTTAAGTTGGCCGGTAAATCCAGCAATTAAGATTTCTGCTATAGCTTTATCAGAAATGATTGACTGTGTTTTATAAGCATTTGCAGCCATTGTCATTTGTTGCAAAATACTTAAGATATTATATTCACTTAGACCATCTATGTTCCATTCATAGATTGTTGAAGCATTATATTTAAATTGAGATATAGTATTAGGTTTATCAACAATTCCTAAGTCTGGTGCTCTATTTACTATTTCTCTATGATGATTTATAGGATTGATTTCAAATTGTTGAATATTTTCTGAGTCAGGTTCACTAACATCAGAGTTGGTGTTTTCTTCAATTATATTTATATTTCTTGATGCTGATGATTGAGGAGTATCCTGAGCTACATGTTGGGTAGTCGCAGATCTAACTTGAATTTTACTTAATTGATCTTTTAGTGTATTTAGAAATTCATTTTTACTAGATTGAGAAATTTGGTAAGGTTTAAACATATGAGTTTTTACCTTTTCTTTACCTTTTACAATCTCATTTACAATTGGTTTATCTTCTAATAAATTTTCTATCCGTTTTAATTGTGTATTTAAACAAATTAAACTGGCATTACTAAAATTATTTTGTTCAATTAATTTATTATTTGTATCATTTTCCCTTACATTTTTAAATGGAGCACAGACAATTTCATGATCTTGATGTTTTAATTTACTAATTGTTTTAGGTGGAAAATCACTTTTAATTGTCTGATCATTTACTATCCATTCTGGTCTTTTATCTCTTACAGTAATTGGATTTAAACTTTTATTAGAAGAATTTTCTTTAATAAGTTTGTACCAATCAAAGAATTTAACTTCAGTTTGAGTATTTAATTTATAATCTAAATATTCATATTTTAATTCTTCAAAAGTATATTGTTTTAATATCTGTTTCATTTTAAGTAAATTTTTAATTTTAGATACTTCTTTTATTAAATTTTTTTCTATATCGTCTTTATTAAGTACATTTAATTCCCTATTGAGTTCACTAACATTTTCAGTTATGGCTGAAGCTGTTGGTGATACTGGAGGTGTATTTACTAAATTTGATTGTTGATTAACATAATTATCTACAGGATTATAAACTGCCTGTGGTATAGAATTACTATAATCAACACCTTTCATTTTTAAATTTGGAATATCAGAAGTAGAAAATCTTGGTTTTACTAATGTTTGAATTATTGGTTTAGGCTCAGTCTCTTTATATTTAGCATAAATAACAGAAGGTATAGAGGAAGTAGGTTTATCATTTTCATCTGTAGTTACGGAGGAAGATGACCCTGCATACCTCATACTTTGACTTCTATTAAATTTTAAAGTTACTTTACCATCTTCAAATTGTTCAATTTTTTGCAAATTGATGTTTGGTTTTACTTTATCAATAACTGGAGGAGGTACAACCCCTTCTAAAATCCATTCATCTGGAAGTGTTATATCCTTCCATTGGATGGTTTTAGGAATTACTGTGTTTGTTTTAGTCAAATCTGTTTGAAGAAATCTTGTTTCACCAATTTTAGGTTGTAGTTTATATTTAGTACCAAAGGCTGAATTCATTGCCTTATAATGAATTTTATAAATTAAAGCTATAGGAATTGATCCTTGCTTCATTTTATAATTATGGGTTTTAATTTCCAAAACTATACTTTCTAAAATATTTAAATCATTTAATGAGACAGTCATATCTGGATAGACCTCAAAAGAGATTGGTCCTTCACTTAAGCTAGTCTCAACTGATCCTAATAAAGAATCTTGAAAATTTAAAAATCTAGCATCTCTTACTACTGCAAGGATACTAGTATTTAATCCTTCTCTAGTTAAAGGTTTTATTCCAACTTGAATTAATCCTATATGAATATATTTATATTTTTTACTTTTATGATGTTGCAAAGTTTTAGAAGACAAAAGAGTTATACGTTCAAAAGGTTTACTTAATTGGAAATCTCTTTCTTCGGTTTTAATAACATAATCAGTTTTAAATAAATTAAATTTAGAAATTTTATAAATTTGTTCTTTATCAACTTTAGGAATTTCCCATTCATCAATAGCTTTACTAAAATCTTGTAAAATTAATTCATTTCTATTTATTACCCTTTTAATTTCTGAGTTATCTGAGTCTTCAGATTTATTACTACTAACCGATCTACATAATAAAGGATCCATTTTATTAGATAGCATAGATTTTAATGACAGTGGTCCGGTTATACTAAACACCAAAGGAATCCGGTTATGATATCTCAAGAATTCGGCCAGGTTATACCCTTCAACTGCCCTACCAATCGGGACTTACACACGGGTTCAAAAATAGGCCACTTACTGTATCTGATATCTCAAATGGATAACCTAGGTGTATAGTTCAGTTGAACCATACCAAGATAACCTATGATATATTAATAAATTGGAGACTTTATATGTATATCTTTTAGGAGTTCTAAATCCTTAGGCTCTGATACCAACAAAAGCTTTTAGGACTGATTAACAGATTTGAATCTTGTAAAAGGAATAATTTTTAGTGAAGTAAATGCTATGATGAAATGATGAAATACTTTCTACGAACAAGTACTGTTTAAATTTATCTTAAGAAATAGTTACTGTTTATCGTTTTAGTATAAACAAACAGTTACTGTTTAAATCAAACATATACAACAAAATTTCTGATGTGGAAGATCACACTAAGGTGCAACCACAGAGCATACTTATACAACATACAATTTTACGCAAGAACATTTTTAAAGGTTTAGGGTTCCTGCAACCTTAACCTGGGATCCCCAGAATTAAGTCAGAGTGTGGAGGGAGAAGAGAAGAAAGCCTTTAACAGGGCTTTAGGAAGTAGCAATTTATAAATAATATAAAACTTTATTTAATTACAAAGATTAAATTTGATTTACAAAATTGAAAGACATATACAAAATTTAAAAGATTAGACTTACAAAGTTTAAAGAATCTCTAACCTTGAATCCTTACAGTGGACGTTGGAAAGAGAGGAGAGGGGTTTACTAACTAAGCTTTTGGGCTTAGGATTGCCTATAATTGGACAATGCCTTCACAAAGAGGAGAGGCTCTCTTATATAGAAATTTTAAAGAATCTATACTATTTGCTTTTTACTGTAGGTGAACAATGTTTGGTCTGCCACCGAATCTTTACTGTTTGCCTTTTTACTGTTGATGAACAGTGACATGTTTGTCACGGCATCTTGCTTTTACTGTGGATGAACAGTGGGTTGTCTGCCACTGTGTCTTTGACTTTTACTGTTGATAATAGTAACCTGGCTTCTACTGTTGGAATAGTAGCTTGGCCTTTACTGTGCTGAATAGTGGTTGACCTTTACTGTGTATGAATAGTCTTTGGTCTGCCATATGATCAGTTTGATGATGCGTTGTCGTTTTTACAAAAATAATGAGTTGAAGGAATTAGGTTCCTTCTGCCTTTTACAAGAAGATGAGGACAATGAACTGTCCTTCTTTTTACTTTTCTTTTTATTTTCACTTTTCTTTTGTAATAATGGAATATCATCATAAATTGCACTATCGCCATGTGAAGGTGAAGGTGATGATGATAATATAATTTTATCTTTTTATGCAAAATATTATTGAGACCATTTGGGCCTATTTTATTGGGCTTGACTAATATACCTATAATATACCCAGGGCGAAAAGAATGACCTGTACCATGGCCAAGGAATGATACTGGGGGATCATCCTTTAACCATAAGGATACAAATGGGTTGAAAACCATTACAGTATTTTACTAGTGAAATTGAAATGGATTTTTGGCAAATCCACAGCCATTAACGGATTTGATAGCTCTTTACTGTCTACCGTTTGAGACAGAGTAGCCGTATCATAAGCGGATACGATCGCGTTTAAGTTTAGAAGTCATACCTGCGTATCTTCCGCTGAAGAAGATACTATATCATATAATATCTTTAGAAGGATTTTAGTGGATTGAGGATAAGTATCAATCCATTGTTTAATATCGCTAGAGAGGGATATTTTAGTGGTAAGGGATTTAGTAATAACCTCAATTTGCTCTGAAAGAGCTTTAATGGGTGAGTGGTTTCTCCCAGTAGCGTTCTTTCTTTCCATTGTCCTTGTAAGGCTGCAAGGAAGATTTAAAATAGGCAGAGCAAAATATAGGAAAGTAGTTATAGATAGAGATATATATAGTAAAGTCAAAAATATGAATTTAAATTATGAAAATGATTTTAAGTATGATACGTGGCGTTGTTATACCAAGAAGACGACTAATTAAATAGTCCTTTGGACCAGTAGCCCGCACTTCTGGGTTTCCAGCCTATATATCAATACTGTTTTCAAAAACAGTTACTGTTTAGATCGTACTTTAAAAATAAGTACTGTTTATCAAACAAGTATATACTACGGAATTTTACTAGAAATACAAAGATACTGTATAATACAAAAATATTTTATTCGGATGAACTGGTTGTTGAATCTAATTCATCAATTTGATTTTTACTTTTTCTAAATTCAGATTCTGAATTATCTGAATCAATATACAGTTTATAGATTTTATTCAAAACTTCTTTTTCCAAATTTAATGCATTTAATTTTTGATTGAATTTACAAAAGTTAGACGTATGTCCCTTCTTACCACATGTATAACATGTCAAATCGTTATAAGAAGTTTTATGATATTTTCTTTTATTAGAATCAAATTTGTCATTTTGATAAGATTTATCTTTATAATGTCGTTTAGAATTTTTATTAGGTTTATGTGATCTAGAACACTGGCCATCACATCTTGGAGGAGATGTTATGCCATAATCAAATTGTTTACAATAAGATCCTAATTCTCTTTCAGTTTTACGCATTTCATATTTTAAATTTCTTTGAAGTTTCAAATCATGACAGATTTGTAGACCTTCTTTATAAATTATACTAATTAATTGACCATATGTTAATTTCCTATAAGGTATAGGATTACCATGTTGCTGTTTAATAAAATTCCTAACTTTTTCTCCCAAAAAATAAGGTAATCCCGCCAAGAATTTTTCTTTCCAAAAATCTTGACTTGAATCTTCCCTTAACATTAATCGGGTGAGAAAGATGGTTTTATATTCTTGAAAATCACCTAATGTTCTACATTTAAGATTACTTAGTAATTCCGCATTTTTATCTTTTATGTGAGATGGATCTCCTATAAAATGTAATGAAATAGTAAGAATTAAAGATGACACTGCATCTTGTATTACATCACCATTTTCATCATATATAGGTTGCTCATCTTCATCAATTTTAATTGAATTTAGAATGTCTTCATGTTGTTTTTCAGTGAGATGATAATCCCACCATCCTTTAAGTTGACCGGTAAATCCAGCAATTAAGATTTCTGCTATAGCTTTATCAGAAATGATTGACTGTGTTTTATAAGCATTTGCAGCCATTGTCATTTGTTGCAAAATACTTAATATGTTATATTCACTTAAACCATCTATGTTCCATTCATAAATAGTTGAAGCATTATATTTAAATTGATTTATGGTATTAGGTTTATCAATTATACCTAAATCTGGAGCTCTATTTACTATTTCCCTATGATGATTTATTGGATTTAATTCAAATTGTTTTACATCTTCTGATTCTGGTTCACTAAGTTCAGAATTAGAAGTTTCTTCTAAATTATTTATATTTCGTGATGCTGAATGCACTTCAAGTTTACTTAATTGATCTTTTAATATGTGGACAAATTCTTGTTTATGAGACTGTGAAATGTGATATGGTTTAAAAACATGAGATTGAATTTTTTCTTTACCTTTTACACTTTCATTTACAATGGGTTTTTCATTTATTATTGGTTCTTCTTTTATTAAATTCGTCATACCTAATTTATTTTGTTTGAGTAAAAGTTTACAAAATTTAGTTGTGTGCCCTATTTTACCACAATGATAGCAAGTTAAGGGTTTTAATTTTTTAGATGAATTGTTCTTCAATTCTTTATTGCATTTACAAACTTTAGCAGTATGTCCTTGTTTACCACAAGTATAGCAAGTTAAATTTTTATACGATTTTTTAATTGATTTTTTCTTATATTTTCTATGCGATGTAGAGATTTGTGTGTGATCATTTTTACAAATTAATTGTGATTTTAGACATGTTACTGGATTTACACCTTTATCAGATTGATTTTCTTTAATTAAGTTATACCAATCAAAGAATTTTATTTCATTTTGCCTATTTAGTTTATAGTCTAAATATTCAGATTTTAATTCTTCAAAAGTATATTGTTTTAATATCTGTTTCATTTTAAGTAAATTTTTAATTTTAGATACTTCTTCAAGTAATTCGTTTTCAATTTCTTCTTTACTAAGTAAATTTAATGTTCGGGGTTTTTTATGTCTAGTTGCTATTTCATAAAACTGGTATAACAACGCCACGTATCATACTTAAAATCATTTTCATAATTTAAATTCATATTTTTGACTTTACTATATATATCTCTATCTATAACTACTTTCCTATATTTTGCTCTGCCTATTTTAAATCTTCCTTGCAGCCTTACAAGGACAATGGAAAGAAAGAACGCTACTGGGAGAAACCACTCACCCATTAAAGCTCTTTCAGAGCAAATTGAGGTTATTACTAAATCCCTTACCACTAAAATATCCCTCTCTAGCGATATTAAACAATGGATTGATACTTATCCTCAATCCACTAAAATCCTTCTAAAGATATTATATGATATAGTATCTTCTTCAGCGGAAGATACGCAGGTATGACTTCTAAACTTAAACGCGATCGTATCCGCTTATGATACGGCTACTCTGTCTCAAACGGTAGACAGTAAAGAGCTATCAAATCCGTTAATGGCTGTGGATTTGCCAAAAATCCATTTCAATTTCACTAGTAAAATACTGTAATGGTTTTCAACCCATTTGTATCCTTATGGTTAAAGGATGATCCCCCAGTATCATTCCTTGGCCCATGGTACAGGTCATTCTTTTCGCCCTGGGTATATTATAGGTATATTAGTCAAGCCCAATAAAATAGGCCCAAATGGTCTCAATAATATTTTGCATAAAAAGATAAAATTATATTATCATCATCACCTTCACCTTCACATGGCGATAGTGCAATTTATGATGATATTCCATTATTACAAAAGAAAAGTGAAAATAAAAAGAAAAGTAAAAAGAAGGACAGTTCATTGTCCTCATCTTCTTGTAAAAGGCAGAAGGAACCTAATTCCTTCAACTCATTATTTTTGTAAAAACGACAACGCATCATCAAACTGATCATATGGCAGACCAAAGACTATTCATACACAGTAAAGGTCAACCACTATTCAGCACAGTAAAGGCCAAGCTACTATTCCAACAGTAGAAGCCAGGTTACTATTATCAACAGTAAAAGTCAAAGACACAGTGGCAGACAACCCACTGTTCATCCACAGTAAAAGCAAGATGCCGTGACAAACATGTCACTGTTCATCAACAGTAAAAAGGCAAACAGTAAAGATTCGGTGGCAGACCAAACATTGTTCACCTACAGTAAAAAGCAAATAGTATAGATTCTTTAAAATTTCTATATAAGAGAGCCTCTCCTCTTTGTGAAGGCATTGTCCAATTATAGGCAATCCTAAGCCCAAAAGCTTAGTTAGTAAACCCCTCTCCTCTCTTTCCAACGTCCACTGTAAGGATTCAAGGTTAGAGATTCTTTAAACTTTGTAAGTCTAATCTTTTAAATTTTGTATATGTCTTTCAATTTTGTAAATCAAATTTAATCTTTGTAATTAAATAAAGTTTTATATTATTTATAAATTGCTACTTCCTAAAGCCCTGTTAAAGGCTTTCTTCTCTTCTCCCTCCACACTCTGACTTAATTCTGGGGATCCCAGGTTAAGGTTGCAGGAACCCTAAACCTTTAAAAATGTTCTTGCGTAAAATTGTATGTTGTATAAGTATGCTCTGTGGTTGCACCTTAGTGTGATCTTCCACATCAGAAATTTTGTTGTATATGTTTGATTTAAACAGTAACTGTTTGTTTATACTAAAACGATAAACAGTAACTATTTCTTAAGATAAATTTAAACAGTACTTGTTCTTAGAAAGTATTTCATCATTTCATCATAGCATTTACTTCACTAAAAATTATTCCTTTTACAAGATTCAAATCTGTTAATCGGTCCTAAAAGCTTTTGTTGGTATCAGAGCCTAAGGATTTAGAACTGCTAAAAGATATACATATAAAGTCTCCAATTTATTAATATATCATAGGTTATCTTGGTATGGTTCAACTGAACTATACACCTAGGTTATCCATTTGAGATATCAGATACAGTAAGTGGCCTATTTTTGATCCCGTGTGTAAGTCCCGATTGGTAGGGCAGTTGAAGGGTATAACCTGGCCGAATTCTTGAGATATCATAACCGGATTCCTTTGGTGTTTAGTATAACCGGACCACTGTCATTAAAATCTATGCTATCTAATAAAATGGATCCTTTATTATGTAGATCGGTTAGTAGTAATAAATCTGAAGACTCAGATAACTCAGAAATTAAAAGGGTAATAAATAGAAATGAATTAATTTTACAAGATTTTAGTAAAGCTATTGATGAATGGGAAATTCCTAAAGTTGATAAAGAACAAATTTATAAAATTTCTAAATTTAATTTATTTAAAACTGATTATGTTATTAAAACCGAAGAAAGAGATTTCCAATTAAGTAAACCTTTTGAACGTATAACTCTTTTGTCTTCTAAAACTTTGCAACATCATAAAAGTAAAAAATATAAATATATTCATATAGGATTAATTCAAGTTGGAATAAAACCCTTAACCAGAGAAGGATTAAATACTAGTATCCTTGCAGTAGTAAGAGATGCTAGATTTTTAAATTTTCAAGATTCTTTATTAGGATCAGTTGAGACTAGCTTAAGTGAAGGACCAATCTCTTTTGAGGTCTATCCAGATATGACTGTCTCATTAAATGATTTAAATATTTTAGAAAGTATAGTTTTGGAAATTAAAACCCATAATTATAAAATGAAGCAAGGATCAATTCCTATAGCTTTAATTTATAAAATTCATTATAAGGCAATGAATTCAGCCTTTGGTACTAAATATAAACTACAACCTAAAATTGGTGAAACAAGATTTCTTCAAACAGATTTGACTAAAACAAACACAGTAATTCCTAAAACCATCCAATGGAAGGATATAACACTTCCAGATGAATGGATTTTAGAAGGGGTTGTACCTCCTCCAGTTATTGATAAAGTAAAACCAAACATCAATTTGCAAAAAATTGAACAATTTGAAGATGGTAAAGTAACTTTAAAATTTAATAGAAGTCAAAGTATGAGGTATGCAGGGTCATCTTCCTCCGTAACTACAGATGAAAATGATAAACCTACTTCCTCTATACCTTCTGTTATTTATGCTAAATATAAAGAGACTGAGCCTAAACCAATAATTCAAACATTAGTAAAACCAAGATTTTCTACTTCTGATATTCCAAATTTAAAAATGAAAGGTGTTGATTATAGTAATTCTATACCACAGGCAGTTTATAATCCTGTAGATAATTATGTTAATCAACAATCAAATTTAGTAAATACACCTCCAGTATCACCAACAGCTTCAGCCATAACTGAAAATGTTAGTGAACTCAATAGGGAATTAAATGTACTTAATAAAGACGATATAGAAAAAAATTTAATAAAAGAAGTATCTAAAATTAAAAATTTACTTAAAATGAAACAGATATTAAAACAATATACTTTTGAAGAATTAAAATATGAATATTTAGATTATAAATTAAATACTCAAACTGAAGTTAAATTCTTTGATTGGTACAAACTTATTAAAGAAAATTCTTCTAATAAAAGTTTAAATCCAATTACTGTAAGAGATAAAAGACCAGAATGGATAGTAAATGATCAGACAATTAAAAGTGATTTTCCACCTAAAACAATTAGTAAATTAAAACATCAAGATCATGAAATTGTCTGTGCTCCATTTAAAAATATAAGGGAAAATGATACAAATAATAAATTAATTGAACAAAATAATTTTAGTAATGCCAGTTTAATTTGTTTAAATACACAATTAAAACGGATAGAAAATTTATTAGAAGATAAACCAATTGTAAATGAGATTGTAAAAGGTAAAGAAAAGGTAAAAACTCATATGTTTAAACCTTACCAAATTTCTCAATCTAGTAAAAATGAATTTCTAAATACACTAAAAGATCAATTAAGTAAAATTCAAGTTAGATCTGCGACTACCCAACATGTAGCTCAGGATACTCCTCAATCATCAGCATCAAGAAATATAAATATAATTGAAGAAAACACCAACTCTGATGTTAGTGAACCTGACTCAGAAAATATTCAACAATTTGAAATCAATCCTATAAATCATCATAGAGAAATAGTAAATAGAGCACCAGACTTAGGAATTGTTGATAAACCTAATACTATATCTCAATTTAAATATAATGCTTCAACAATCTATGAATGGAACATAGATGGTCTAAGTGAATATAATATCTTAAGTATTTTGCAACAAATGACAATGGCTGCAAATGCTTATAAAACACAGTCAATCATTTCTGATAAAGCTATAGCAGAAATCTTAATTGCTGGATTTACCGGCCAACTTAAAGGATGGTGGGATTATCATCTCACTGACCAACAACATTTAGAAATTCTAAATTCAATTCAAATAAATGATGAAGGTGAACCTATATATGATGAAAATGGTGAAGTAATTCAAGATGCGGTGTCATCTTTAATTCTCACTATTTCACTTCATTTTATAGGAGATCCATCTCACTTAAAGGATAAAAATGCCGAGTTACTTAGTAATTTAAAATGTAAACATTTAGGTGATTTTCAAAATTATAAAACGACTTTTCTCACTAGATTAATGTTAAGGGAAGACTCTAATCAAAGCTTTTGGAAAGAAAAGTTTTTAGCTGGGTTACCTTATTTCTTGGGAGAAAAAGTTAGAAATCATATTAAACAACAACATGGTCAACCTATACCTTATAGTAAATTAACCTATGGACAATTAATTTGTATAATTCAAAAGGAAGGTTTACAAATATGTCATGATCTAAAACTTCAAAGAAAGATAAAATATGAAATGCAGAAAACTAAAAAAGAATTAGGATCTTTTTGTAAACAATTTGACTATAGTATAACTTCTCCACAGAAATGTGAGGGCCAATGTTCTAAAATCAATAAACCTAAAAAATATTATAGAAATAAATACTCTAAAAAACAATATAGATATACACCTAGTCAAGATAAATTTTATAGTAAAAAGAGAACAAAGTCTTCTTATAGACACAAAAATAAACAACCTTCTAAATCTACAACTAAAACTTCTTATAAAAATTTGACTTGTTACAATTGTGGTAAAAAAGGGCATACATCTAAATTTTGTAAATTTAATAAAAGATTACATGAATTAAATTTGGAAGATAATGTTTTAAATAAAATATATGAACTATATATTGATTCGGGTTCTTCGGAATCTGAGATTAACGAAAGTGAAAATCAAATTGATGAATTAGGAACCACTTCAAGTTCTTCCAGTTCATCAAAATTTTCTTTAAACATGTTATCTAAAGATCAAACGAATTTATTAACAGTAGTTAATGAAATTGAAGATCAAGAAACTAGAGCTAAACTTCTTAAAAAACTAATAATAAGTTTTGAAGATGAAGATGATATAAAAAATATTACTCCTAAAATTCAGTCTAATACTTATGATTTAACTACCATATTAAATAAAAATAAACCTAAAAAGGTCAATGCGGATGAATCTACTAAAGAATTATATAAAGACATTAAGATGCTAAAAAATGAAGTAAAAGAATTAAAAACCCAACTTCAACAAAACTCTAAAAAAATAAAAATACTAGAATCCCAACTTATTTCTAGTTCTTCCTCAGAAGAAGATGAACCAGATAATAATTTAAAAATAAATGAATTAGATGAAGATGTAGATTGTAATTTTCTCAATTTATTACAAGAAATTACTTCACGAAAATATTTAGTAAAAATAAACATTCAAATAAATGATTTTGTGATAGATGCAATTGCACTCTTTGACACAGGTGCAGATTTAAACTGTATAAAATCTGACCTAGTTCCTAAAAGATATTGGTTAAAAACTAGTGAAAATTTAAGTACAGCTAATAAATCTAAACTTGAAATTATAGGAAAGACAGATGCAGTAATCATAAATCAAGAATTAGAAATAAACACAGTATTTTTATTATCTCCTCAAATAAATTATATGGTCATTTTAGGTACTCCTTTTATAAACCTAATAACACCATACTCAGTAAAAGAAGATTGTATTAAATTCAAAATAAGAAATAGTAGAGCTAGATTAGAATTTACAGAAAAACCTAAAACAAAACAATTAAATTTGTTAAAAGCTCATTCAGTTAAAATATTAGAAATCAATTCTTTAATAAAATCTAAAGAAGAAAATATAAAAGATTTAAATAACAATATCCATTTAAATAGAATTCAAACTCAATTAGACAGAGATCTTGTTAAACATAAAATTCAAAATCTCCAAACATTAATGGAAAAAGAACTATGTGCTGAGCATCCAAGTGCATTTTGGGATCGTAAACAACACATGGTAGATTTACCATATGAAAAAGATTTTGATGAAAAAACTATTAAAACTAAAGCTCGACCAATTCAGATGAATCCTGAATTAATTGAGCATTGTAAAATAGAAATTCAAGATTTAATAAATAAAAAATTAATTTGTAAATCTAGAAGTCCTTGGTCATGTGCAGCTTTTTATGTCAATAAAAATGCTGAAATTGAACGAGGTGTTCCAAGACTAGTAATAAATTATAAACCATTAAATACAGCTTTAAAATGGATCAGATATCCAATTCCTAATAAAAAAGACCTACTAAAGAAATTATACAATGCAAATATTTTTAGTAAATTTGATATGAAATCTGGTTATTGGCAGATTCAAATTGATCCTAAAGACAGATATAAAACAGCATTCACAGTTCCATTTGGTCAATATGAATGGAATGTAATGCCTTTTGGATTAAAAAATGCTCCTTCTGAATTTCAGAGGATCATGAATGACATATTTAATCCCTATAGTAAATTTTGTATAGTATACATTGATGATGTGTTAATATTTAGTCAAACTATTGATGATCATTTTAAACACTTAAAAACTTTTTGTATGGTAATTAGGCAAAATGGTTTAGCACTTAGTAAAACAAAGATGGATCTATTCAAAACTAAAATTAGATTTTTAGGCCATTATATTGAACAAGGTAAGATTCAACCTATAGAAAGAGCACTTGTTTTTGGTGAAAAATTTCCTGATGAAATTACTAATAAACCCCAATTATAACGTTTTCTTGGTTGTTTAAATTATGTAATTGATTTTTATCCAAATTTAAATTGCATGATAAAACCATTACATAATAGACTTTGTAAAAATGCTGGTCCTTGGACAACTCAGCATACTCAATTAATAAAAAAGATAAAATTCTTGGTAAAAGAAATTCCTTACTTATATATTCCTGATCCTAATGCTTTTAAAATTGTTGAAACTGATGCTTCTAATATTGGTTATGGAGGCATTTTAAAACAAAAAGTAAATGGTAAAGAAAGGATAATCCAATATACTTCAGGTCATTGGACTCCAACCCAATTAAATTATTCTACTATTAAAAAAGAAATTTTAAGTATTGTTATTTGTATAAATAAATTTCAATCTGATCTTTTAAATCAAAAATTTTTACTTCGTATTGATTGTAAATCTGCAAAAGATGTTCTGCAGAAAGATGTCCAAAACCTTGCCTCTAAACAAATTTTTGCTAGATGGCAAGCACTTTTAAGTATTTTTGAATTTGACATAGAATATATTAAAGGCAATGATAATAATATTCCAGACTTTCTAACAAGAGAATTCTTACAGAACCATGGGACGAAAGAAGGATAAAGGGAAAGAAATTAAACAAGATTCCAGCTCCCCAACTAAAGCTCTTTCTGAGCACTCTGAAGACCTTAAAACCTTAAACACTAAAAACACTCCTCCTAAAGATCTTAAAAAATGGATTGAAGAACTTTCTCAATCTCCCGAGGTAATTAAAGCCCTGCAGGGTATGGCATCCTCTTCCACAGAGGACCCAGGTATGTTTTCTAAATCTAAAGCGATCGTATCCGCTCATGATACGGCTACTCTGTCTCAAACGGTAGACAGTAAAGAGTTATCAAATCCGTTGATGGCTGTGGATTTGCCAAAAATCCAATATAAATCTACTGGTAGTATACATAAATGGTTTGATAAAAATTTATTTGATTTTGAAATAGAAGTTGAGGATGGATATAATCATACCAATCCTTGGCAAATTATAAAAAATTATTATCCTGAGAATTGGTTTTTTATGCCAACAGATTTGTCAAAACCTCAGGCCTATTATAATAATATATTATTAGATACTGAATCAGTAAACATCAAACATACTTTTGATAAAAATGGAATAATTTCTTATTCTTCTATAAAAATAAAACGCGTCATCCATCCTAAGGATTGGCCCGTACCTTCTTTAGTAACACCAGTAAAATTTAAAGGATTACATAAATATAATATGAGTTATAATTATTTTGATTATAAAAAAGCATGGGATACGATATTTTGTCTTCAAAATCCCACCACTACTCATTCATGGTTAATATATTTTGATCAAAATATACGCACTGATTTAAAAATCCCAAATTGGTTTAAACGATGGTGGCAATTTAAGGGAATTTCAGAGGAAATCATTCCTCATGATATCCTTTATTTGTATCAGTTCTTTAAAACCCATTATAAACCCAAACCCGAAGAAGTCCATATTCCTTCCCTAATGTATTATTGTATGACCTTCTTCACTCCATGGGTATATCAATGGTATTTTGATTATCAGTATGTTCCAGGAAGTCAAATTCCCATGATAGTAAAAAGACATAAAATAAAATGGTGGGGATCATTCAAGAATTCCACCACTGAACATAAAATTAGTCAATGGATCCGCAATAAATTATCCAGCCCATCTAAACCAGCTTTAACCTATGCCCATACATTAGCTATTCAGGATAACCCCCAGTTTGGTATCCAAAAAGCCCAATGTCAGGCCCGGTTAGCTGCAGCCAAAACAGCAGAAGAATATAGATTGATCTGTCAAGAGATGTCTGAACAACTCTCAACCAGTTCAAATCAGCCCATAAAACCATCCACCAGTAAAGCCCACAGTGCATCCTCCAGTAAATCTTCAAACACCACACACCATAAAGACAAGGGTAAAATCGTTTTACCATCATCCTCATCATCTAGTTCATCTAGTGACGAAAGTGATGACAGCGATATCATAAAAATCCAAAGTAAAGCAGGTAAAAAAGAAAAAGAAAGAAAAAAGAAGTTAAAACAAAAAGAAAAAATAAAAAGAAAAGAAAAGATAAAAAAAGAAAAAGAAGGACACATCATCGTCCTCATCTTATTCTGAATCACTGTAAATAGGCAGAAGGAACCTTATTCCTTCACTCTTTGTAAAATACCCAATCAAAGCGGCACACAAGTTTTTAGTAAAAAATCAACTCAGCAACAGTAAAATTCCACTCAGCAACAGTAAAGATCCACTCGCCAACAGTAAAGGTCAACTTGGCACAGTAAAAGCAAGCAGTAGGGATTCTCCGACAGAGACTACTGTTCACCAACAGTAAAAGCAAACAGTAGAGATTCTTCGACAGAGACTACTGTTCACCAACAGTAAAAGCAAACAGTAGAGATTCTTCGACAAAGACTACTTTTCACCAACAGTAAAAGTAAACAGTAGAGATTCTTCGACAGAAACTACTGTTCACCAATAGTAAAAGTAAATAGTAAAGATTCCAGAAATTTTATTTAAGGGAGCCTTTTCCCCTTGTGAAGGCATAGATTGTAAACTGATAATACAGCATATACTCCAATATAGGCATAGTAATTCTCTCCCTAAACTATCTCCCTCCTTTCCCAGTTCGATTGTAAAGGGTTCAAGTGTTGAAAGTCTTAAAATTCTTGTAAGTTAAAACTAGTTTAAGTTTATCATTTAAAGTTTAATTTTTGTATTTAAATATTGTAATACTATTTTGTTATTTTAATTATTTATTTTAGTCAATATAAATTGCTACTTTTAAAGCCCTGTTAAAGGCTTCATTCTCTTCTCCCTCCACACTCTGACTTAGTTCTGGGGAACCCAGGCTAAGGTTGCAGGAACCCTAAACCTTAATTAAAATAAAATCAATTAAAATTGGTTGAGTTAATTGATAAATATTAAATTGATTTGAGTTTTGCTTGTTGTATAAGTATGCTCTGTGGTTGCACCTTAGTGTGATCTTCCACATCAGAAATATCATTCTTGTATGTTCATAAAAATCTTTGGTATATCAGCTGGAAACACATAACCTCCTGGTGTTTATCATTGCACTTGATAAACAAGGGAAACCTTGTGCTACAACGCTACGTACCAAGAAAATAGTAATGATTTATATGATTATAAATCCTATTGATAATAGTATATTATTTGACATATATATTAATGATATCTTGATTAATATGTATATTGATAATGATCGCTGCTTAGTTCATGCTTATATAGGTTTTGATATGTATGATATGTTTATTAATTTATAAATATTAAAATCAACTTAATATCTGAGTCTGAGTAATTAATTAAACGGTCCTTATCTCTTTTGTTGGGCGTTGAGTATCAGAATTTAAATATAAGCTTTTGAAGATACACCTAATTCTGGGGATCCCAGGTTAAGGTTGCAGGAACCCTAAACCTTTAAAATTGTTCTTGCGTAAAATTGTATGTTGTATAAGTATGCTCTGTGGTTGCACCTTAGTGTGATCTTCCACATCAGAAAATTGTAAATTTGTATGTTGATTCTGAAGTAAAATTCATTATTGTTTAAAACTGATCATCATCTTTTATATTCATTTATTCTCATTTCAAAAGATTCAGAAATCATAACGGTCCTAGAAGCTTTTGTTGACATCAGAGCCTAAGGATTTAGAACTGCTAAAAGATATACATATAAAGTCTCCAATTTATTAATATATCATAGGTTATCTTGGTATGGTTCAACTGAACTATACACCTAGGTTATCCATTTGAGATATCAGATACAGTAAGTGGCCTATTTTTGAACCCGTGTGTAAGTCCCGATTGGTAGGGCAGTTGAAGGGTATAACCTGGCCGAATTCTTGAGATATCATAACCGGATTCCTTTGGTGTTTAGTATAACCGGACCACTGTCATTAAAATCTATGCTATCTAATAAAATGGATCCTTTATTATGTAGATTGGTTAGTAGTAATAAATCTGAAGACTCAGATAACTCAGAAATTAAAAGGGTAATTAATAGAAATGAATTAATTTTACAAGATTTTAGTAAAGCTATTGATGAATGGGAAATTCCTAAAGTTGATAAAGAACAAATTTATAAAATTTCTAAATTTAATTTATTTAAAACTGATTATGTTATTAAAACCGAAGAAAGAGATTTCCAATTAAGTAAACCTTTTGAACGTATAACTCTTTTGTCTTCTAAAACTTTGCAACATCATAAAAGTAAAAAATATAAATATATTCATATAGGATTAATTCAAGTTGGAATAAAACCTTTAACCAGAGAAGGATTAAATACTAGTATCCTTGCAGTAGTAAGAGATGCTAGATTTTTAAATTTTCAAGATTCTTTATTAGGATCAGTTGAGACTAGCTTAAGTGAAGGACCAATCTCTTTTGAGGTCTATCCAGATATGACTGTCTCATTAAATGATTTAAATATTTTAGAAAGTATAGTTTTGGAAATTAAAACGCATAATTATAAAATGAAGCAAGGATCAATTCCTATAGCTTTAATTTATAAAATTCATTATAAGGCAATGAATTCAGCCTTTGGTACTAAATATAAACTACAACCTAAAATTGGTGAAACAAGATTTCTTCAAACAGATTTGACTAAAACAAACACAGTAATTCCTAAAACCATCCAATGGAAGGATATAACACTTCCAGATGAATGGATTTTAGAAGGGGTTGTACCTCCTCCAGTTATTGATAAAGTAAAACCAAACATCAATTTGCAAAAAATTGAACAATTTGAAGATGGTAAAGTAACTTTAAAATTTAATAGAAGTCAAAGTATGAGGTATGCAGGGTCATCTTCCTCCGTAACTACAGATGAAAATGATAAACCTACTTCCTCTATACCTTCTGTTATTTATGCTAAATATAAAGAGACTGAGCCTAAACCAATAATTCAAACATTAGTAAAACCAAGATTTTCTACTTCTGATATTCCAAATTTAAAAATGAAAGGTGTTGATTATAGTAATTCTATACCACAGGCAGTTTATAATCCTGTAGATAATTATGTTAATCAACAATCAAATTTAGTAAATACACCTCCAGTATCACCAACAGCTTCAGCCATAACTGAAAATGTTAGTGAACTCAATAGGGAATTAAATGTACTTAATAAAGACGATATAGAAAAAAATTTAATAAAAGAAGTATCTAAAATTAAAAATTTACTTAAAATGAAACAGATATTAAAACAATATACTTTTGAAGAATTAAAATATGAATATTTAGATTATAAATTAAATACTCAAACTGAAGTTAAATTCTTTGATTGGTACAAACTTATTAAAGAAAATTCTTCTAATAAAAGTTTAAATCCAATTACTGTAAGAGATAAAAGACCAGAATGGATAGTAAATGATCAGACAATTAAAAGTGATTTTCCACCTAAAACAATTAGTAAATTAAAACATCAAGATCATGAAATTGTCTGTGCTCCATTTAAAAATATAAGGGAAAATGATACAAATAATAAATTAATTGAACAAAATAATTTTAGTAATGCCAGTTTAATTTGTTTAAATACACAATTAAAACGGATAGAAAATTTA
Source organism: Jatropha curcas (assembly GCF_041381405.1). Taxonomy (NCBI): domain Eukaryota; kingdom Viridiplantae; phylum Streptophyta; class Magnoliopsida; order Malpighiales; family Euphorbiaceae; genus Jatropha; species Jatropha curcas. The sequence goes on from NC_143151.1 coordinate 22,969,529, forward strand.
TTAGAAGATAAACCAATTGTAAATGAGATTGTAAAAGGTAAAGAAAAGGTAAAAACTCATATGTTTAAACCTTACCAAATTTCTCAATCTAGTAAAAATGAATTTCTAAATACACTAAAAGATCAATTAAGTAAAATTCAAGTTAGATCTGCGACTACCCAACATGTAGCTCAGGATACTCCTCAATCATCAGCATCAAGAAATATAAATATAATTGAAGAAAACACCAACTCTGATGTTAGTGAACCTGACTCAGAAAATATTCAACAATTTGAAATCAATCCTATAAATCATCATAGAGAAATAGTAAATAGAGCACCAGACTTAGGAATTGTTGATAAACCTAATACTATATCTCAATTTAAATATAATGCTTCAACAATCTATGAATGGAACATAGATGGTCTAAGTGAATATAATATCTTAAGTATTTTGCAACAAATGACAATGGCTGCAAATGCTTATAAAACACAGTCAATCATTTCTGATAAAGCTATAGCAGAAATCTTAATTGCTGGATTTACCGGCCAACTTAAAGGATGGTGGGATTATCATCTCACTGACCAACAACATTTAGAAATTCTAAATTCAATTCAAATAAATGATGAAGGTGAACCTATATATGATGAAAATGGTGAAGTAATTCAAGATGCGGTGTCATCTTTAATTCTCACTATTTCACTTCATTTTATAGGAGATCCATCTCACTTAAAGGATAAAAATGCCGAATTACTAAGTAATCTTAAATGTAGAACATTAGGTGATTTTCAAGAATATAAAACCATCTTTCTCACCCGATTAATGTTAAGGGAAGATTCAAGTCAAGATTTTTGGAAAGAAAAATTCTTGGCGGGATTACCTTATTTTTTGGGAGAAAAAGTTAGGAATTTTATTAAACAGCAATATGGTAATCCTATACCTTATAGGAAATTAACATATGGTCAATTAATTAGTATAATTTATAAAGAAGGTCTACAAATCTGTCATGATTTGAAACTTCAAAGAAATTTAAAATATGAAATGCGTAAAACTGAAAGAGAATTAGGATCTTATTGTAAACAATTTGATTATGGCATAACATCTCCTCCAAGATGTGATGGCCCGTGTTCTAGATCACATAAACCTAATAAAAATTCTAAACGACATTATAAAGATAAATCTTATCAAAATGACAAATTTGATTCTAATAAAAGAAAATATCATAAAACTTCTTATAACGATTTGACATGTTATACATGTGGTAAGAAGGGACATACGTCTAACTTTTGTAAATTCAATCAAAAATTAAATGCATTAAATTTGGAAAAAGAAGTTTTGAATAAAATCTATAAACTGTATATTGATTCAGATAATTCAGAATCTGAATTTAGAAAAAGTAAAAATCAAATTGATGAATTAGATTCAACAACCAGTTCATCCGAATAAAATATTTTTGTATTATACAGTATCTTTGTATTTCTAGTAAAATTCCATAGTATATACTTGTTTGATAAACAGTACTTATTTTTAAAGTACGATCTAAACAGTAACTGTTTTTGAAAACAGTATTGATATATATAGGCTGGAAACCCAGAAGTGCGGGCTACTGGTCCAAAGGACTATTTAATTAGTCGTTTTCTTGGTATAACAACGCCACGTATCATACTTAAAATCATTTTCATAATTTAAATTCATATTTTTGACTTTACTATATCTCTATCTATAACTACTTTCCTATATTTTGCTCTGCCTATTTTAAATCTTCCTTGCAGCCTTACAAGGACAATGGAAAGAAAGAACGCTACTGGGAGAAACCACTCACCCATTCAAGCTCTTTCAGAGCAAATTGAGGTTATTATTACATCCCTTACCACTAAAATATCCCTCTCTAGCGATATGAAACACTGGATTGATACTTATCCTCAATCCACTAAAATCCTTCTAAAGATTTTATATGATATAGTATCTTCTTCAGCGGAAGATACGCAGGTATGACTTCTAAACTTAAACGTGATCGTATCCGCTTATGATACGGCTACTCTGTCTCAAACGGTAGACAGTAAAGAGCTATCAAATCCGTTAATGGCTGTGGATTTGCCAAAAATCCAATTCAATTTAACTAGTAAAATACTGTAGTGGTTTTCAACCCATTTGTATCCTTATGGTTAAAGGATGATCCACCAGTATCATCCCTTGGCCCATTGTAAAGGTCATTATAAAACCCATCCTCGAAGAATAGGGCTGGCCATTCTTTTCGCCCTGGGTATATTATAGGTATATTAGTCAAGCCCAATAAAATAGGCCCAAATGGTCTCAATAATATTTTGCATAAAAAGATAAAATTATATTATCATCATCACCTTCACCTTCACATGGCGATAGTGCAATTCATGATGATATTCCATTATTACAAAAGAAAAATGAAAAGAAAAGAAAAGTGAAAATAAAAAGAAAAGTAAAAAGAAGGACAGTTCATTGTCCTCATCTTCTTGTAAAAGGCAGAAGGAACCTAATTCCTTCAACTCATTATTTTTGTAAAAACGACAACGCATCATCAAACTGATCATATGGCAGACCAAAGACTATTCATACACAGTAAAGGTCAACCACTATTCAGCACAGTAAAGGCCAAGCTACTATTCCAACAGTAGAAGCCAGGTTACTATTATCAACAGTAAAAGTCAAAGACACAGTGGCAGACAACCCACTGTTCATTCACAGTAAAAGCAAGATTCCGTGACAAACATGTCACTGTTCATCAACAGTAAAAAGGCAAACAGTAAAGATTCGGTGGCAGACCAAACATTGTTCACCTACAGTAAAAAGCAAATAGTATAGATTCTTTAAAATTTCTATATAAGAGAGCCTCTCCTCTTTGTGAAGGCATTGTCCAATTATAGGCAATCCTAAGCCTAAAAGCGTAGTTAGTAAATCTCTCTCCTCTCTTTCCAACGTCCACTGTAAGGATTCAAGGTTAGAGATTCTTTAAACTTTGTAAGTCTAATCTTTTAAATTTTGTATATGTCTTTCAATTTTGTAAATCAAATTTAATTTTTGTAATTAAATAAAGTTTTATATTTTCAATATAAATTGCTACTTTTTAAAGCCCTGTTAAAGGCTTCATTCTCTTCTCCCTCCACACTCTGACTTAATTCTGGGGATCCCAGGTTAAGGTTGCAGGAACCCTAAACCTTTAAAATTGTTCTTGCGTAAAATTGTATGTTGTATAAGTATGCTCTGTGGTTGCACCTTAGTGTGATCTTCCACATCAGAAAATTGTAAATTTGTATGTTGATTCTGAAGTAAAATTCATTATTGTTTAAAACTGATCATCATCTTTTATATTCATTTATTCTCATTTCAAAAGATTCAGAAATCATAACGGTCCTAGAAGCTTTTGTTGGTATCAGAGCCTAAAGGATTTAGAACTGCTAAAAGATATACATATAAAGTCTCCAATTTATTAATATATCATAGGTTATCTTGGTATGGTTCAACTGAACTATACACCTAGGTTATCCATTTGAGATATCAGATACAGTAAGTGGCCTATTTTTGAACCCGTAAGTCCCGATTGGTAGGGCAGTTGAAGGGTATAACCTGGCCGAATTCTTGAGATATCATAACCGGATTCCTTTGGTGTTTAGTATAACCGGACCACTGTCATTAAAATCTATGCTATCTAATAAAATGGATCCTTTATTATGTAGATCGGTTAGTAGTAATAAATCTGAAGACTCAGATAACTCAGAAATTAAAAGGGTAATAAATAGAAATAAATTAATTTTACAAGATTTTAGTAAAGCTATTGATGAATGGGAAATTCCTAAAGTTGATAAAGAACAAATTTATAAAATTTCTAAATTTAATTTATTTAAAACTGATTATGTTATTAAAACCGAAGAAAGAGATTTCCAATTAAGTAAACCTTTTGAACGTATAACTCTTTTGTCTTCTAAAACTTTGCAACATCATAAAAGTAAAAAATATAAATATATTCATATAGGATTAATTCAAGTTGGAATAAAACCTTTAACTAGAGAAGGATTAAATACTAGTATCCTTGCAGTAGTAAGAGATGCTAGATTTTTAAATTTTCAAGATTCTTTATTAGGATCAGTTGAGACTAGCTTAAGTGAAGGACCAATCTCTTTTGAGGTCTATCCAGATATGACTGTCTCATTAAATGATTTAAATATTTTAGAAAGTATAGTTTTGGAAATTAAAACCCATAATTATAGAATGAAGCAAGGATCAATTCCTATAGCTTTAATTTATAAAATTCATTATAAGGCAATGAATTCAGCCTTTGGTACTAAATATAAACTACAACCTAAAATTGGTGAAACAAGATTTCTTCAAACAGATTTGACTAAAACAAACACAGTAATTCCTAAAACCATCCAATGGAAGGATATAACACTTCCAGATGAATGGATTTTAGAAGGGGTTGTACCTCCTCCAGTTATTGATAAAGTAAAACCAAACATCAATTTGCAAAAAATTGAACAATTTGAAGATGGTAAAGTAACTTTAAAATTTAATAGAAGTCAAAGTATGAGGTATGCAGGGTCATCTTCCTCCGTAACTACAGATGAAAATGATAAACCTACTTCCTCTATACCTTCTGTTATTTATGCTAAATATAAAGAGACTGAGCCTAAACCAATAATTCAAACATTAGTAAAACCAAGATTTTCTACTTCTGATATTCCAAATTTAAAAATGAAAGGTGTTGATTATAGTAATTCTATACCACAGGCAGTTTATAATCCTGTAGATAATTATGTTAATCAACAATCAAATTTAGTAAATACACCTCCAGTATCACCAACAGCTTCAGCCATAACTGAAAATGTTAGTGAACTCAATAGGGAATTAAATGTACTTAATAAAGACGATATAGAAAAAAATTTAATAAAAGAAGTATCTAAAATTAAAAATTTACTTAAAATGAAACAGATATTAAAACAATATACTTTTGAAGAATTAAAATATGAATATTTAGATTATAAATTAAATACTCAAACTGAAGTTAAATTCTTTGATTGGTACAAACTTATTAAAGAAAATTCTTCTAATAAAAGTTTAAATCCAATTACTGTAAGAGATAAAAGACCAGAATGGATAGTAAATGATCAGACAATTAAAAGTGATTTTCCACCTAAAACAATTAGTAAATTAAAACATCAAGATCATGAAATTGTCTGTGCTCCATTTAAAAATATAAGGGAAAATGATACAAATAATAAATTAATTGAACAAAATAATTTTAGTAATGCCAGTTTAATTTGTTTAAATACACAATTAAAACGGATAGAAAATTTATTAGAAGATAAACCAATTGTAAATGAGATTGTAAAAGGTAAAGAAAAGGTAAAAACTCATATGTTTAAACCTTACCAAATTTCTCAATCTAGTAAAAATGAATTTCTAAATACACTAAAAGATCAATTAAGTAAAATTCAAGTTAGATCTGCGACTACCCAACATGTAGCTCAGGATACTCCTCAATCATCAGCATCAAGAAATATAAATATAATTGAAGAAAACACCAACTCTGATGTTAGTGAACCTGACTCAGAAAATATTCAACAATTTGAAATCAATCCTATAAATCATCATAGAGAAATAGTAAATAGAGCACCAGACTTAGGAATTGTTGATAAACCTAATACTATATCTCAATTTAAATATAATGCTTCAACAATCTATGAATGGAACATAGATGGTCTAAGTGAATATAATATCTTAAGTATTTTGCAACAAATGACAATGGCTGCAAATGCTTATAAAACACAGTCAATCATTTCTGATAAAGCTATAGCAGAAATCTTAATTGCTGGATTTACCGGCCAACTTAAAGGATGGTGGGATTATCATCTCACTGACCAACAACATTTAGAAATTCTAAATTCAATTCAAATAAATGATGAAGGTGAACCTATATATGATGAAAATGGTGAAGTAATCCAAGATGCGGTGTCATCTTTAATTCTCACTATTTCACTTCATTTTATAGGAGATCCATCTCACTTAAAGGATAAAAATGCCGAGTTACTTAGTAATTTAAAATGTAAACATTTAGGTGATTTTCAAAATTATAAAACGACTTTTCTCACTAGATTAATGTTAAGGGAAGACTCTAATCAAAGCTTTTGGAAAGAAAAGTTTTTAGCTGGGTTACCTTATTTCTTGGGAGAAAAAGTTAGAAATCATATTAAACAACAACATGGTCAACCTATACCTTATAGTAAATTAACCTATGGACAATTAATTTGTATAATTCAAAAGGAAGGTTTACAAATATGTCATGATCTAAAACTTCAAAGAAAGATAAAATATGAAATGCAGAAAACTAAAAAAGAATTAGGATCTTTTTGTAAACAATTTGACTATAGTATAACTTCTCCACAGAAATGTGAGGGCCAATGTTCTAAAATCAATAAACCTAAAAAATATTATAGAAATAAATACTCTAAAAAACAATATAGATATACACCTAGTCAAGATAAATTTTATAGTAAAAAGAGAACAAAGTCTTCTTATAGACACAAAAATAAACAACCTTCTAAATCTACAACTAAAACTTCTTATAAAAATTTGACTTGTTACAATTGTGGTAAAAAAGGGCATACATCTAAATTTTGTAAATTTAATAAAAGATTACATGAATTAAATTTGGAAGATAATGTTTTAAATAAAATATATGAACTATATATTGATTCGGGTTCTTCGGAATCTGAGATTAACGAAAGTGAAAATCAAATTGATGAATTAGGAACCACTTCAAGTTCTTCCAGTTCATCAAAATTTTCTTTAAACATGTTATCTAAAGATCAAACTAATTTATTAACAGTAGTTAATGAAATTGAAGATCAAGAAACTAGAGCTAAACTTCTTAAAAAACTAATAATAAGTTTTGAAGATGAAGATGATATAAAAAATATTACTCCTAAAATTCAGTCTAATACTTATGATTTAACTACCATATTAAATAAAAATAAACCTAAAAAGGTCAATGCGGATGAATCTACTAAAGAATTATATAAAGACATTAAGATGCTAAAAAATGAAGTAAAAGAATTAAAAACCCAACTTCAACAAAACTCTAAAAAAATAAAAATACTAGAATCCCAACTTATTTCTAGTTCTTCCTCAGAAGAAGATGAACCAGATAATAATTTAAAAATAAATGAATTAGATGAAGATGTAGATTGTAATTTTCTCAATTTATTACAAGAAATTACTTCACGAAAATATTTAGTAAAAATAAACATTCAAATAAATGATTTTGTGATAGATGCAATTGCACTCTTTGACACAGGTGCAGATTTAAACTGTATAAAATCTGACCTAGTTCCTAAAAGATATTGGTTAAAAACTAGTGAAAAATTAAGTACAGCTAATAAATCTAAACTTGAAATTATAGGAAAGACAGATGCAGTAATCATAAATCAAGAATTAGAAATAAACACAGTATTTTTATTATCTCCTCAAATAAATTATATGGTCATTTTAGGTACTCCTTTTATAAACCTAATAACACCATACTCAGTAAAAGAAGATTGTATTAAATTCAAAATAAGAAATAGTAGAGCTAGATTAGAATTTACAGAAAAACCTAAAACAAAACAATTAAATTTGTTAAAAGCTCATTCAGTTAAAATATTAGAAATCAATTCTTTAATAAAATCTAAAGAAGAAAATATAAAAGATTTAAATAACAATATCCATTTAAATAGAATTCAAACTCAATTAGACAGAGATCTTGTTAAACATAAAATTCAAAATCTCCAAACATTAATGGAAAAAGAACTATGTGCTGAGCATCCAAGTGCATTTTGGGATCGTAAACAACACATGGTAGATTTACCATATGAAAAAGATTTTGATGAAAAAACTATTAAAACTAAAGCTCGACCAATTCAGATGAATCCTGAATTAATTGAGCATTGTAAAATAGAAATTCAAGATTTAATAAATAAAAAATTAATTTGTAAATCTAGAAGTCCTTGGTCATGTGCAGCTTTTTATGTCAATAAAAATGCTGAAATTGAACGAGGTGTTCCAAGACTAGTAATAAATTATAAACCATTAAATACAGCTTTAAAATGGATCAGATATCCAATTCCTAATAAAAAAGACCTACTAAAGAAATTATACAATGCAAATATTTTTAGTAAATTTGATATGAAATCTGGTTATTGGCAGATTCAAATTGATCCTAAAGACAGATATAAAACAGCATTCACAGTTCCATTTGGTCAATATGAATGGAATGTAATGCCTTTTGGATTAAAAAATGCTCCTTCTGAATTTCAGAGGATCATGAATGACATATTTAATCCCTATAGTAAATTTTGTATAGTATACATTGATGATGTGTTAATATTTAGTCAAACTATTGATGATCATTTTAAACACTTAAAAACTTTTTGTATGGTAATTAGGCAAAATGGTTTAGCACTTAGTAAAACAAAGATGGATCTATTCAAAACTAAAATTAGATTTTTAGGCCATTATATTGAACAAGGTAAGATTCAACCTATAGAAAGAGCACTTGTTTTTGGTGAAAAATTTCCTGATGAAATTACTAATAAACCCCAATTACAACGTTTTCTTGGTTGTTTAAATTATGTAATTGATTTTTATCCAAATTTAAATTGCATGATAAAACCATTACATAATAGACTTTGTAAAAATGCTGGTCCTTGGACAACTCAGCATACTCAATTAATAAAAAAGATAAAATTCTTGGTAAAAGAAATTCCTTACTTATATATTCCTGATCCTAATGCTTTTAAAATTGTTGAAACTGATGCTTCTAATATTGGTTATGGAGGCATTTTAAAACAAAAAGTAAATGGTAAAGAAAGGATAATCCAATATACTTCAGGTCATTGGACTCCAACCCAATTAAATTATTCTACTATTAAAAAAGAAATTTTAAGTATTGTTATTTGTATAAATAAATTTCAATCTGATCTTTTAAATCAAAAATTTTTACTTCGTATTGATTGTAAATCTGCAAAAGATGTTCTGCAGAAAGATGTCCAAAACCTTGCCTCTAAACAAATTTTTGCTAGATGGCAAGCACTTTTAAGTATTTTTGAATTTGACATAGAATATATTAAAGGCAATGATAATAATATTCCAGACTTTCTAACAAGAGAATTCTTACAGAACCATGGGACGAAAGAAGGATAAAGGGAAAGAAATTAAACAAGATTCCAGCTCCCCAACTAAAGCTCTTTCTGAGCACTCTGAAGACCTTAAAACCTTAAACACTAAAAACACTCCTCCTAAAGATCTTAAAAAATGGATTGAAGAACTTTCTCAATCTCCCGAGGTAATTAAAGCCCTGCAGGGTATGGCATCCTCTTCCACAGAGGACCCAGGTATGTTTTCTAAATCTAAAGCGATCGTATCCGCTCATGATACGGCTACTCTGTCTCAAACGGTAGACAGTAAAGAGTTATCAAATCCGTTGATGGCTGTGGATTTGCCAAAAATCCAATATAAATCTACTGGTAGTATACATAAATGGTTTGATAAAAATTTATTTGATTTTGAAATAGAAGTTGAGGATGGATATAATCATACCAATCCTTGGCAAATTATAAAAAATTATTATCCTGAGAATTGGTTTTTTATGCCAACAGATTTGTCAAAACCTCAGGCCTATTATAATAATATATTATTAGATACTGAATCAGTAAACATCAAACATACTTTTGATAAAAATGGAATAATTTCTTATTCTTCTATAAAAATAAAACGCGTCATCCATCCTAAGGATTGGCCCGTACCTTCTTTAGTAACACCAGTAAAATTTAAAGGATTACATAAATATAATATGAGTTATAATTATTTTGATTATAAAAAAGCATGGGATACGATATTTTGTCTTCAAAATCCCACCACTACTCATTCATGGTTAATATATTTTGATCAAAATATACGCACTGATTTAAAAATCCCAAATTGGTTTAAACGATGGTGGCAATTTAAGGGAATTTCAGAGGAAATCATTCCTCATGATATCCTTTATTTGTATCAGTTCTTTAAAACCCATTATAAACCCAAACCCGAAGAAGTCCATATTCCTTCCCTAATGTATTATTGTATGACCTTCTTCACTCCATGGGTATATCAATGGTATTTTGATTATCAGTATGTTCCAGGAAGTCAAATTCCCATGATAGTAAAAAGACATAAAATAAAATGGTGGGGATCATTCAAGAATTCCACCACTGAACATAAAATTAGTCAATGGATCCGCAATAAATTATCCAGCCCATCTAAACCAGCTTTAACCTATGCCCATACATTAGCTATTCAGGATAACCCCCAGTTTGGTATCCAAAAAGCCCAATGTCAGGCCCGGTTAGCTGCAGCCAAAACAGCAGAAGAATATAGATTGATCTGTCAAGAGATGTCTGAACAACTCTCAACCAGTTCAAATCAGCCCATAAAACCATCCACCAGTAAAGCCCACAGTGCATCCTCCAGTAAATCTTCAAACACCACACACCATAAAGACAAGGGTAAAATCGTTTTACCATCATCCTCATCATCTAGTTCATCTAGTGACGAAAGTGATGACAGCGATATCATAAAAATCCAAAGTAAAGCAGGTAAAAAAGAAAAAGAAAGAAAAAAGAAGTTAAAACAAAAAGAAAAAATAAAAAGAAAAGAAAAGATAAAAAAAGAAAAAGAAGGACACATCATCGTCCTCATCTTATTCTGAATCACTGTAAATAGGCAGAAGGAACCTTATTCCTTCACTCTTTGTAAAATACCCAATCAAAGCGGCACACAAGTTTTTAGTAAAAAATCAACTCAGCAACAGTAAAATTCCACTCAGCAACAGTAAAGATCCACTCGCCAACAGTAAAGGTCAACTTGGCACAGTAAAAGCAAGCAGTAGGGATTCTCCGACAGAGACTACTGTTCACCAACAGTAAAAGCAAACAGTAGAGATTCTTCGACAGAGACTACTGTTCACCAACAGTAAAAGCAAACAGTAGAGATTCTTCGACAAAGACTACTTTTCACCAACAGTAAAAGTAAACAGTAGAGATTCTTCGACAGAAACTACTGTTCACCAATAGTAAAAGTAAATAGTAAAGATTCCAGAAATTTTATTTAAGGGAGCCTTTTCCCCTTGTGAAGGCATAGATTGTAAACTGATAATACAGCATATACTCCAATATAGGCATAGTAATTCTCTCCCTAAACTATCTCCCTCCTTTCCCAGTTCGATTGTAAAGGGTTCAAGTGTTGAAAGTCTTAAAATTCTTGTAAGTTAAAACTAGTTTAAGTTTATCATTTAAAGTTTAATTTTTGTATTTAAATATTGTAATACTATTTTGTTATTTTAATTATTTATTTTAGTCAATATAAATTGCTACTTTTAAAGCCCTGTTAAAGGCTTCATTCTCTTCTCCCTCCACACTCTGACTTAGTTCTGGGGAACCCAGGCTAAGGTTGCAGGAACCCTAAACCTTAATTAAAATAAAATCAATTAAAATTGGTTGAGTTAATTGATAAATATTAAATTGATTTGAGTTTTGCTTGTTGTATAAGTATGCTCTGTGGTTGCACCTTAGTGTGATCTTCCACATCAGAAATATCATTCTTGTATGTTCATAAAAATCTTTGGTATATCAGCTGGAAACACATAACCTCCTGGTGTTTATCATTGCACTTGATAAACAAGGGAAACCTTGTGCTACAACGCTACGTACCAAGAAAATAGTAATGATTTATATGATTATAAATCCTATTGATAATAGTATATTATTTGACATATATATTAATGATATCTTGATTAATATGTATATTGATAATGATCGCTGCTTAGTTCATGCTTATATAGGTTTTGATATGTATGATATGTTTATTAATTTATAAATATTAAAATCAACTTAATATCTGAGTCTGAGTAATTAATTAAACGGTCCTTATCTCTTTTGTTGGTATCAGAGCCTAAGGATTTAGAACTGCTAAAAGATATACATATAAAGTCTCCAATTTATTAATATATCATAGGTTATCTTGGTATGGTTCAACTGAACTATACACCTAGGTTATCCATTTGAGATATCAGATACAGTAAGTGGCCTATTTTTGAACCCGTGTGTAAGTCCCGATTGGTAGGGCAGTTGAAGGGTATAACCTGGCCGAATTCTTGAGATATCATAACCGGATTCCTTTGGTGTTTAGTATAACCGGACCACTGTCATTAAAATCTATGCTATCTAATAAAATGGATCCTTTATTATGTAGATCGGTTAGTAGTAATAAATCTGAAGACTCAGATAACTCAGAAATTAAAAGGGTAATAAATAGAAATGAATTAATTTTACAAGATTTTAGTAAAGCTATTGATGAATGGGAAATTCCTAAAGTTGATAAAGAACAAATTTATAAAATTTCTAAATTTAATTTATTTAAAACTGATTATGTTATTAAAACCGAAGAAAGAGATTTCCAATTAAGTAAACCTTTTGAACGTATAACTCTTTTGTCTTCTAAAACTTTGCAACATCATAAAAGTAAAAAATATAAATATATTCATATAGGATTAATTCAAGTTGGAATAAAACCTTTAACCAGAGAAGGATTAAATACTAGTATCCTTGCAGTAGTAAGAGATGCTAGATTTTTAAATTTTCAAGATTCTTTATTAGGATCAGTTGAGACTAGCTTAAGTGAAGGACCAATCTCTTTTGAGGTCTATCCAGATATGACTGTCTCATTAAATGATTTAAATATTTTAGAAAGTATAGTTTTGGAAATTAAAACCCATAATTATAAAATGAAGCAAGGATCAATTCCTATAGCTTTAATTTATAAAATTCATTATAAGGCAATGAATTCAGCCTTTGGTACTAAATATAAACTACAACCTAAAATTGGTGAAACAAGATTTCTTCAAACAGATTTGACTAAAACAAACACAGTAATTCCTAAAACCATCCAATGGAAGGATATAACACTTCCAGATGAATGGATTTTAGAAGGGGTTGTACCTCCTCCAGTTATTGATAAAGTAAAACCAAACATCAATTTGCAAAAAATTGAACAATTTGAAGATGGTAAAGTAACTTTAAAATTTAATAGAAGTCAAAGTATGAGGTATGCAGGGTCATCTTCCTCCGTAACTACAGATGAAAATGATAAACCTACTTCCTCTATACCTTCTGTTATTTATGCTAAATATAAAGAGACTGAGCCTAAACCAATAATTCAAACATTAGTAAAACCAAGATTTTCTACTTTTGATATTCCAAATTTAAAAATGAAAGGTGTTGATTATAGTAATTCTATACCACAGGCAGTTTATAATCCTGTAGATAATTATGTTAATCAACAATCAAATTTAGTAAATACACCTCCAGTATCACCAACAGCTTCAGCCATAACTGAAAATGTTAGTGAACTCAATAGGGAATTAAATGTACTTAATAAAGACGATATAGAAAAAAATTTAATAAAAGAAGTATCTAAAATTAAAAATTTACTTAAAATGAAACAGATATTAAAACAATATACTTTTGAAGAATTAAAATATGAATATTTAGATTATAAATTAAATACTCAAACTGAAGTTAAATTCTTTGATTGGTACAAACTTATTAAAGAAAATTCTTCTAATAAAAGTTTAAATCCAATTACTGTAAGAGATAAAAGACCAGAATGGATAGTAAATGATCAGACAATTAAAAGTGATTTTCCACCTAAAACAATTAGTAAATTAAAACATCAAGATCATGAAATTGTCTGTGCTCCATTTAAAAATATAAGGGAAAATGATACAAATAATAAATTAATTGAACAAAATAATTTTAGTAATGCCAGTTTAATTTGTTTAAATACACAATTAAAACGGATAGAAAATTTATTAGAAGATAAACCAATTGTAAATGAGATTGTAAAAGGTAAAGAAAAGGTAAAAACTCATATGTTTAAACCTTACCAAATTTCTCAATCTAGTAAAAATGAATTTCTAAATACACTAAAAGATCAATTAAGTAAAATTCAAGTTAGATCTGCGACTACCCAACATGTAGCTCAGGATACTCCTCAATCATCAGCATCAAGAAATATAAATATAATTGAAGAAAACACCAACTCTGATGTTAGTGAACCTGACTCAGAAAATATTCAACAATTTGAAATCAATCCTATAAATCATCATAGAGAAATAGTAAATAGAGCACCAGACTTAGGAATTGTTGATAAACCTAATACTATATCTCAATTTAAATATAATGCTTCAACAATCTATGAATGGAACATAGATGGTCTAAGTGAATATAATATCTTAAGTATTTTGCAACAAATGACAATGGCTGCAAATGCTTATAAAACACAGTCAATCATTTCTGATAAAGCTATAGCAGAAATCTTAATTGCTGGATTTACCGGCCAACTTAAAGGATGGTGGGATTATCATCTCACTGACCAACAACATTTAGAAATTCTAAATTCAATTCAAATAAATGATGAAGGTGAACCTATATATGATGAAAATGGTGAAGTAATCCAAGATGCGGTGTCATCTTTAATTCTCACTATTTCACTTCATTTTATAGGAGATCCATCTCACTTAAAGGATAAAAATGCCGAGTTACTTAGTAATTTAAAATGTAAACATTTAGGTGATTTTCAAAATTATAAAACGACTTTTCTCACTAGATTAATGTTAAGGGAAGACTCTAATCAAAGCTTTTGGAAAGAAAAGTTTTTAGCTGGGTTACCTTATTTCTTGGGAGAAAAAGTTAGAAATCATATTAAACAACAACATGGTCAACCTATACCTTATAGTAAATTAACCTATGGACAATTAATTTGTATAATTCAAAAGGAAGGTTTACAAATATGTCATGATCTAAAACTTCAAAGAAAGATAAAATATGAAATGCAGAAAACTAAAAAAGAATTAGGATCTTTTTGTAAACAATTTGACTATAGTATAACTTCTCCACAGAAATGTGAGGGCCAATGTTCTAAAATCAATAAACCTAAAAAATATTATAGAAATAAATACTCTAAAAAACAATATAGATATACACCTAGTCAAGATAAATTTTATAGTAAAAAGAGAACAAAGTCTTCTTATAGACACAAAAATAAACAACCTTCTAAATCTACAACTAAAACTTCTTATAAAAATTTGACTTGTTACAATTGTGGTAAAAAAGGGCATACATCTAAATTTTGTAAATTTAATAAAAGATTACATGAATTAAATTTGGAAGATAATGTTTTAAATAAAATATATGAACTATATATTGATTCGGGTTCTTCGGAATCTGAGATTAACGAAAGTGAAAATCAAATTGATGAATTAGGAACCACTTCAAGTTCTTCCAGTTCATCAAAATTTTCTTTAAACATGTTATCTAAAGATCAAACTAATTTATTAACAGTAGTTAATGAAATTGAAGATCAAGAAACTAGAGCTAAACTTCTTAAAAAACTAATAATAAGTTTTGAAGATGAAGATGATATAAAAAATATTACTCCTAAAATTCAGTCTAATACTTATGATTTAACTACCATATTAAATAAAAATAAACCTAAAAAGGTCAATGCGGATGAATCTACTAAAGAATTATATAAAGACATTAAGATGCTAAAAAATGAAGTAAAAGAATTAAAAACCCAACTTCAACAAAACTCTAAAAAAATAAAAATACTAGAATCCCAACTTATTTCTAGTTCTTCCTCAGAAGAAGATGAACCAGATAATAATTTAAAAATAAATGAATTAGATGAAGATGTAGATTGTAATTTTCTCAATTTATTACAAGAAATTACTTCACGAAAATATTTAGTAAAAATAAACATTCAAATAAATGATTTTGTGATAGATGCAATTGCACTCTTTGACACAGGTGCAGATTTAAACTGTATAAAATCTGACCTAGTTCCTAAAAGATATTGGTTAAAAACTAGTGAAAAATTAAGTACAGCTAATAAATCTAAACTTGAAATTATAGGAAAGACAGATGCAGTAATCATAAATCAAGAATTAGAAATAAACACAGTATTTTTATTATCTCCTCAAATAAATTATATGGTCATTTTAGGTACTCCTTTTATAAACCTAATAACACCATACTCAGTAAAAGAAGATTGTATTAAATTCAAAATAAGAAATAGTAGAGCTAGATTAGAATTTACAGAAAAACCTAAAACAAAACAATTAAATTTGTTAAAAGCTCATTCAGTTAAAATATTAGAAATCAATTCTTTAATAAAATCTAAAGAAGAAAATATAAAAGATTTAAATAACAATATCCATTTAAATAGAATTCAAACTCAATTAGACAGAGATCTTGTTAAACATAAAATTCAAAATCTCCAAACATTAATGGAAAAAGAACTATGTGCTGAGCATCCAAGTGCATTTTGGGATCGTAAACAACACATGGTAGATTTACCATATGAAAAAGATTTTGATGAAAAAACTATTAAAACTAAAGCTCGACCAATTCAGATGAATCCTGAATTAATTGAGCATTGTAAAATAGAAATTCAAGATTTAATAAATAAAAAATTAATTTGTAAATCTAGAAGTCCTTGGTCATGTGCAGCTTTTTATGTCAATAAAAATGCTGAAATTGAACGAGGTGTTCCAAGACTAGTAATAAATTATAAACCATTAAATACAGCTTTAAAATGGATCAGATATCCAATTCCTAATAAAAAAGACCTACTAAAGAAATTATACAATGCAAATATTTTTAGTAAATTTGATATGAAATCTGGTTATTGGCAGATTCAAATTGATCCTAAAGACAGATATAAAACAGCATTCACAGTTCCATTTGGTCAATATGAATGGAATGTAATGCCTTTTGGATTAAAAAATGCTCCTTCTGAATTTCAGAGGATCATGAATGACATATTTAATCCCTATAGTAAATTTTGTATAGTATACATTGATGATGTGTTAATATTTAGTCAAACTATTGATGATCATTTTAAACACTTAAAAACTTTTTGTATGGTAATTAGGCAAAATGGTTTAGCACTTAGTAAAACAAAGATGGATCTATTCAAAACTAAAATTAGATTTTTAGGCCATTATATTGAACAAGGTAAGATTCAACCTATAGAAAGAGCACTTGTTTTTGGTGAAAAATTTCCTGATGAAATTACTAATAAACCCCAATTACAACGTTTTCTTGGTTGTTTAAATTATGTAATTGATTTTTATCCAAATTTAAATTGCATGATAAAACCATTACATAATAGACTTTGTAAAAATGCTGGTCCTTGGACAACTCAGCATACTCAATTAATAAAAAAGATAAAATTCTTGGTAAAAGAAATTCCTTACTTATATATTCCTGATCCTAATGCTTTTAAAATTGTTGAAACTGATGCTTCTAATATTGGTTATGGAGGCATTTTAAAACAAAAAGTAAATGGTAAAGAAAGGATAATCCAATATACTTCAGGTCATTGGACTCCAACCCAATTAAATTATTCTACTATTAAAAAAGAAATTTTAAGTATTGTTATTTGTATAAATAAATTTCAATCTGATCTTTTAAATCAAAAATTTTTACTTCGTATTGATTGTAAATCTGCAAAAGATGTTCTGCAGAAAGATGTCCAAAACCTTGCCTCTAAACAAATTTTTGCTAGATGGCAAGCACTTTTAAGTATTTTTGAATTTGACATAGAATATATTAAAGGCAATGATAATAATATTCCAGACTTTCTAACAAGAGAATTCTTACAGAACCATGGGACGAAAGAAGGATAAAGGGAAAGAAATTAAACAAGATTCCAGCTCCCCAACTAAAGCTCTTTCTGAGCACTCTGAAGACCTTAAAACCTTAAACACTAAAAACACTCCTCCTAAAGATCTTAAAAAATGGATTGAAGAACTTTCTCAATCTCCCGAGGTAATTAAAGCCCTGCAGGGTATGGCATCCTCTTCCACAGAGGACCCAGGTATGTTTTCTAAATCTAAAGCGATCGTATCCGCTCATGATACGGCTACTCTGTCTCAAACGGTAGACAGTAAAGAGTTATCAAATCCGTTGATGGCTGTGGATTTGCCAAAAATCCAATATAAATCTACTGGTAGTATACATAAATGGTTTGATAAAAATTTATTTGATTTTGAAATAGAAGTTGAGGATGGATATAATCATACCAATCCTTGGCAAATTATAAAAAATTATTATCCTGAGAATTGGTTTTTTATGCCAACAGATTTGTCAAAACCTCAGGCCTATTATAATAATATATTATTAGATACTGAATCAGTAAACATCAAACATACTTTTGATAAAAATGGAATAATTTCTTATTCTTCTATAAAAATAAAACGCGTCATCCATCCTAAGGATTGGCCCGTACCTTCTTTAGTAACACCAGTAAAATTTAAAGGATTACATAAATATAATATGAGTTATAATTATTTTGATTATAAAAAAGCATGGGATACGATATTTTGTCTTCAAAATCCCACCACTACTCATTCATGGTTAATATATTTTGATCAAAATATACGCACTGATTTAAAAATCCCAAATTGGTTTAAACGATGGTGGCAATTTAAGGGAATTTCAGAGGAAATCATTCCTCATGATATCCTTTATTTGTATCAGTTCTTTAAAACCCATTATAAACCCAAACCCGAAGAAGTCCATATTCCTTCCCTAATGTATTATTGTATGACCTTCTTCACTCCATGGGTATATCAATGGTATTTTGATTATCAGTATGTTCCAGGAAGTCAAATTCCCATGATAGTAAAAAGACATAAAATAAAATGGTGGGGATCATTCAAGAATTCCACCACTGAACATAAAATTAGTCAATGGATCCGCAATAAATTATCCAGCCCATCTAAACCAGCTTTAACCTATGCCCATACATTAGCTATTCAGGATAACCCCCAGTTTGGTATCCAAAAAGCCCAATGTCAGGCCCGGTTAGCTGCAGCCAAAACAGCAGAAGAATATAGATTGATCTGTCAAGAGATGTCTGAACAACTCTCAACCAGTTCAAATCAGCCCATAAAACCATCCACCAGTAAAGCCCACAGTGCATCCTCCAGTAAATCTTCAAACACCACACACCATAAAGACAAGGGTAAAATCGTTTTACCATCATCCTCATCATCTAGTTCATCTAGTGACGAAAGTGATGACAGCGATATCATAAAAATCCAAAGTAAAGCAGGTAAAAAAGAAAAAGAAAGAAAAAAGAAGTTAAAACAAAAAGAAAAAATAAAAAGAAAAGAAAAGATAAAAAAGAAAAAGAAGGACACATCATCGTCCTCATCTTATTCTGAATCACTGTAAATAGGCAGAAGGAACCTTATTCCTTCACTCTTTGTAAAATACCCAATCAAAGCGGCACACAAGTTTTTAGTAAAAAATCAACTCAGCAACAGAAAAATTCCACTCAGCAACAGTAAAGATCCACTCGCCAACAGTAAAGGTCAACTTGGCACAGTAAAAGCAAGCAGTAGGATTCTCCGACAGAGACTACTGTTCACCAACAGTAAAAGCAAACAGTAGAGATTCTTCGACAGAGACTACTGTTCACCAACAGTAAAAGCAAACAGTAGAGATTCTTCGACAAAGACTACTGTTCACCAACAGTAAAAGCAAACAGTAGAGATTCTTCGACAGAGACTACTGTTCACCAACAGTAAAAGCAAACAGTAGAGATTCTTCGACAAAGACTACTGTTCACCAACAGTAAAAGTAAACAGTAGAGATTCTTCGACAGAAACTACTGTTCACCAATAGTAAAAGTAAATAGTAAAGATTCCAGAAATTTTATTTAAGGGAGCCTTTTCCCCTTGTGAAGGCATAGATTGTAAACTGATAATACAGCATATACTCCAATATAGGCATAGTAATTCTCTCCCTAAACTATCTCCCTCCTTTCCCAGTTCGATTGTAAAGGGTTCAAGTGTTGAAAGTCTTAAAATTCTTGTAAGTTAAAACTAGTTTAAGTTTATCATTTAAAGTTTAATTTTTGTATTTAAATATTGTAATACTATTTTGTTATTTTAATTATTTATTTTAGTCAATATAAATTGCTACTTTTAAAGCCCTGTTAAAGGCTTCATTCTCTTCTCCCTCCACACTCTGACTTAGTTCTGGGGAACCCAGGCTAAGGTTGCAGGAACCCTAAACCTTAATTAAAATAAAATCAATTAAAATTGGTTGAGTTAATTGATAAATATTAAATTGATTTGAGTTTTGCTTGTTGTATAAGTATGCTCTGTGGTTGCACCTTAGTGTGATCTTCCACATCAGAAATATCATTCTTGTATGTTCATAAAAATCTTTGGTATATCAGCTGGAAACACATAACCTCCTGGTGTTTATCATTGCACTTGATAAACAAGGGAAACCTTGTGCTACAACGCTACGTACCAAGAAAATAGTAATGATTTATATGATTATAAATCCTATTGATAATAGTATATTATTTGACATATATATTAATGATATCTTGATTAATATGTATATTGATAATGATCGCTGCTTAGTTCATGCTTATATAGGTTTTGATATGTATGATATGTTTATTAATTTATAAATATTAAAATCAACTTAATATCTGAGTCTGAGTAATTAATTAAACGGTCCTTATCTCTTTTGTTGCAATCTCATTTAGAAATTCTTTAAACTTTGTAAGTCTAATCTTTTAAATTTTGTATATGTCTTTCAATTTTGTAAATCAAATTTAATCTTTGTAATTAAATAAAGTTTTATATTATTTATAAATTGCTACTTCCTAAAGCCCTGTTAAAGGCTTTCTTCTCTTCTCCCTCCACACTCTGACTTAATTCTGGGGATCCCAGGTTAAGGTTGCAGGAACCCTAAACCTTTAAAAATGTTCTTGCGTAAAATTGTATGTTGTATAAGTATGCTCTGTGGTTGCACCTTAGTGTGATCTTCCACATCAGAAATTTTGTTGTATATGTTTGATTTAAACAGTAACTGTTTGTTTATACTAAAACGATAAACAGTAACTATTTCTTAAGATAAATTTAAACAGTACTTGTTCGTAGAAAGTATTTCATCATTTCATCATAGCATTTACTTCACTAAAAATTATTCCTTTTACAAGATTCAAATCTGTTAATCGGTCCTAAAAGCTTTATGAAATAAGAGCCAGAACATTTAACACTGATAGTAAATCTATTATGATAGAGGAAGCCGACTGAAATACCGTGGAAAGGTTTGGGTATGCCTACTGAACCCGTTGTAAGTCCCGTTTTGAGTTGATTGTTGGGCAGTGAAGGGTATAACCAGGCGATGATCCCTAACTTGTTGGTATTAGAACATGGATCCTTTATTGTGTAGATCTGCTAATAGTATTAAATGGGATGTTTTTGAATCTTCAAAATTTCAAAGGATTATTAATGGAAATGAATTAATTTCTAAGGATATTTCTAAAGCTATTGATGAAAAAATTATTTCTACAGTAATTGTTTCTGAAAAAAATGATTTTAAGATTTCTACAGTAAATGTTTCTACAGTCGAAGAACAATTCTATAAAAATTCTAAGTTTTATGAAATAGCAACTAGACATAAAAAACCCCGAACATTAAATTTACTTAGTAAAGAAGAAATTGAAAACGAATTACTTGAAGAAGTATCTAAAATTAAAAATTTACTTAAAATGAAACAGATATTAAAACAATATACTTTTGAAGAATTAAAATCTGAATATTTAGACTATAAACTAAATAGGCAAAATGAAATAAAATTCTTTGATTGGTATAACTTAATTAAAGAAAATCAATCTGATAAAGGTGTAAATCCAGTAACATGTCTAAAATCACAATTAATTTGTAAAAATGATCACACACAAATCTCTACATCGCATAGAAAATATAAGAAAAAATCAATTAAAAAATCGTATAAAAATTTAACTTGCTATACTTGTGGTAAACAAGGACATACTGCTAAAGTTTGTAAATGCAATAAAGAATTGAAGAACAATTCATCTAAAAAATTAAAACCCTTAACTTGCTATCATTGTGGTAAAATAGGGCACACAACTAAATTTTGTAAACTTTTTGTCACGACCCGTTTCCGTGGGCCGGACCGGCACTAGGGCCCAGGTAAGCTTAAGGCCCCCGAGGCCCGTAGTAAGCCTAAATTATCCAATCTATCTAACTATCTGTCCCAATTTCATCAAAACAGTAAGCCCATATGACTTAAGATACAAGTTGATAAAATTTTTCAAACATCTGACCCAATCTCAATAATACATAAAATTTAACCAGGGCCTGTTCATAATAAATCATAATCACAATATGGGCTTACTGATTCACCTGCAGCTAATTAAACAATAATTAATTTATAGCGTAGTGCTAACAATAAAAACCAATTTAAATACACAACCCTATAACTGCGGAGCTCAATAATAGTCAGATAAAAATATAATTTATACAGTCCAAATTAAATAACAGGAATACAAATTTTACATTTATAACTCTGCGGAGAAGAGTGCAGAGCTTCAGTCGAACCGGCAACTTCCTAGTACCTGGGAGATTTGTTTAGGGGGTGAGTTTTGCAACTCAGTGAATAATAATAAATAATACACACCACATACAGTCAAGCAAAATGCACCCTAGTATACTGAATGAACACACATCAGTCAATCAGATGACATTACATCAGCACCCACAAACAATATCACCTTCAATTAATCACATCACGTGGAGATTAGTCAGTGGAGTCACCGAACCCCCGATGAGCCGTCCTCCCACATGGCTCATCCTCTCACATGTGCACCAGGGAGCCGATCCCCCATACTGGCCGACCGGTCTAATCCTCACTTGACCAGCCCTCTCATTGTTTTTCCATTCTCTCTTTTCTTTTTCATACCAACAGGAGGTAACCCGGTCGTCTCCATCAAATCTAGATCATCAGGCGCTCACAACAGGAGGCCACCCTGCGGGCTGCGATCAAATCTAGATTATCAGGTGCGCCCAATAAAGAAACCAACCTGTGGTTTTCCATATCACACAGATCATAGCAGTAGGTGCACACGGGGGCGCCGATCTCCCATTTACCCGGCTAACAGTAATCATATTGGATCCATATAACGGTACGGTCTCACAGTCCCATGGTGACCCACTTCATCCCAATTCCACACAAACAAATCACAATATATGCACAACACAATTATTCAAACAATTCTTTCAATGTACTGCACCAAATACATAAAAATATACAATTATGCAACATAAAATAAATATGAGCTTTAATATAAAAAAAATATATATATGTATATATAAGGTTTGTAAAAAAAAATGCTATGCAAATGCATGTTGATATGCATTATTTATTATTACTCACAGTGGTGGAGAGCGAAATTCTAGCTTTGATTCTGTCCTGGAGGAGCACTAGATGGACTCGGGCGATCTAAGCAAAGTAAGAATGACACAAAAAGAAATAACTCTATCAGACAAAATATTTCTTTAACCTTCTAATATTTTTATTTTATATTCTAAATTTTTCTACGTAATTTAATCTCGATATTTAATTTCTTTTCTGTAATAAATATTTTTTTTTCTCTAACTTTATTTCATTTATTTTCTTCTGAAATCTATTTTATTTCCTACCGAAATCTATTTTATTTTCTGCCGAAATTTCGGCAGCATCTCCCTTAAAAATTGGACTATCTACCTGTTAAAATATCGACAATATACCAATAATTCCAAACCACACAGCCCATCCATCGGGCAATCAATCAATTCAATTTTTCCCATCCTCCATCCGAATAACAATATCAACATTACTTTCAACTCTTAATTCCTCATTTCATTCCATTCACAATATTATTATCAAAATTCCTCAATAAATTATTTAATACTGAATTTAATTGTAACTAACTATTGTTTTTATTAATCAATAATTACTTCATATTAATTAATCAATAACTATTTTGTATTAATTTTTAACTACCTAAATAACTAAAATTACTAACTAAATATTTTTATTAGTCAATAAATTAATACTACTTAAATTAATTTCACTACATAAAATTAATTAACTACGCAAAATAACTAAATTTAAATGAACTAAATTAATTTTTACCCCAAATTTATTAATTTCTGTCGCAAATTGTAGATCGGACTTGCACGCGTGCTGGATCTAAACTGCGCGCACTGGGACTGCAAGCAGGTGGCTGGAGTCGTGCTGGAGTAGCTAGACCACCTGAGACCCCGCGATCTGGCTGAGGATGAAGCGCTGCTGCAGGCGGAGCCGCTGGTTGTGGCGCGCGAAGGAGCGGCGAGGCAGTGCTGCGCTCGATGGAGACGGTGCGACTGGCTGTGGATCGCGCCTCTGCTGTTGCTGGCTAAGGTCGACGCAGGCGCAGTCACAGCAAGAAAGAAGCAGAGAGGAAGAAGGAAAGGGAAAGAAAGAAAGAAAGAAGAAAGAAGAAGAGGAAGGAGGAGGCACTGCTGTGATGGTGAGGAGTAGAGAGGTGCAGCGCTGGAAAAAAAAAAAGGGAATTTTCTAGATGGTTTGGGTCGAACTGGTTCGATTCGACCCAAATCTTTGATTTTCGATTGGTTTTCGGCTTTTTCAATCGGTTTTAGGTTCGGTTTCTCACAGTGTTCGCATTAAAATATTGAAATAAATTTCCAGGCTGTCGGTTTATTAAATTTAATTGGAAAAATTTTGAAAATAAAAATTCGGGTTGTTTCAGTCTTCCCCCCTTAAAAAAAAATTCGTCCTCGAATTTTGAAAATAACAAGAACTAGGATTCAACAATTGTTTACGACAATGGTGGTTGTACTTCTCACATAATGCTGTTGAGCAGATAGAAGGATAAATCAAGAATATGAGATAAATATTTTTGAGTTCATTAGTCAGACCGGTGGAACTAATTTTATTAAATTTATGAAGACAAACCAATGAGAAGAAAATCTAATTTATAGGGAGGGTAGGATGATTATGAGATGAATCTATCCCCAAAGTCTAGATATCTACCTTATCACTATAGTTAATTTAAACTTGAGTTGTATTATATCTACAAGTCGTCAAATCAAGTAAACTATTCATAACCCAAGGCACAGATTCGACACTAGTATTCACCTTTACACGTAAGAATTTTAATCACTTATAACCTCTGCTCAAGCAATGGGTATTAATCTCATTAGTTCTATATCATGTGTCCTTACATTGATGTATCGTCATTTATTCTCTCACTAGCTATCATAGGCAAAGATCATCACTCCATAAGAAACTCATACACAAACCAAGTATTTAATCTTACTGATATAAGAATCCACATATGCAATCAGATTTACTACTACCCAATTTGGACTCCTTATTTTAAAATTCAAAACCTACATACTGACTCATCCATGTTCCTTCAATTCCAATTCCATATATTTGCCCTCATAATCATTAAAGTTGTTCATAATTATATAAGATGATTGCTGCCAACTCAAGAAAGTTTTCGATTATTATCAAATTCTGCCAGTAAGTGCTATTTGAATTATTTCCAATTAAAGAGAACAAATTCTTGCCACTACTACAAGCTTATTTCAAATAGAATCAAGACATTTCTCTAGCTAAGTGCTATCAACTGATAGGATATACTTGGCTTCTATCCCAATCACATCACCTCTTTAACAACTTAACCATTTTCTAACGAAAGATAGATATACAATCTCTTTAAAAATCCTACTAATGAGAATCCATAAAAACAAGTAGTACATCAATTATATAGAGAATTTTAAATTCACAATCAAGTCCCTCTTTTAGTTATTAACTTCTCTTTTCCTTTTTCCAGTTGTCATACCATACCATTTCTTAATTAATTATGACCAGAACTTATGCAACTAGCCATGTTAACTATTGCCATGTCGGTTAATTCTTAATTTATTTTCTAAAATTCGCAAACACAGTTCTATTATACTCCATTCCATAATGAAATCCAGTTCTTAAAGAATATTTAGATAATAATATCATAGGGTTATTCCTTTTCTCCAAGTCTATCATAATGTCTAGCACCTCCAAAAATTTGTAAAATTTATACCTAATACGATCTAGGAATATTTTCAACCTTAATTATGTCTTCTCTATATTCTTTACTCCAAACAAGGTTAATACCTAATTGAATTCCTCAACATTTGAGTTTTAATGTACCAGTCCTCAAATGGACCTAACTAATTAAGTAGTCCCTTAAACCATTCGATATGTCGCAAACTGCCATTTATAACACAATTCTATTCATTCAATCATAATTGCTACCAATTGCTAAGGAATTCAGAGTAGATTTACATTGACTCCACATCATGTATTCATGATTCTCATCCTAATTGGTATCTCAATCATTCCATGAGAAAGTTTCATTGATTAATGATATGATCGACACCCATGAGTTGGCATTCCAGTATAATTAAGATGAAAGCTTAAACCATCCCATTATCATATCCAATAATCCTATAGTATATATTTTCAGTATTTAAATACTAGCATGTATTCTCCTCGCTAAAATTGTTAAACTAACCCAAATTCACCTATTTATTCTTATACCAAGTTTCATTGTTCCAAACAAATAGTAAATTCAAACTTAGCTAGCTTACTAATGAAATAAAATACTCTAATTACATCCATGTTCTACTAAGGACATAAATATAACTAACCTTCTTTATCCAATAAACAAGTATCTTGCACAAATTGCACTAATTAATAGAAAGTCCTTATGTTTATATACTTTCCACCAACAAGTTACATGTATTCACATTCATTGTCATCTTAAGCTAAGTCCCATGATCTTTTATCAACTCTTATTCCCAGTTATTACTATTAATAACACATATCACTTGTACATGATACATTTATAAGCTCAATATATGGGTTCAATTAATATAACTCATAAAACATAATACACTTATCAAATCACAGAAGTCAAAATTTTCTTATCTCTATCTTTCATGTAGAAAATCTCTCTTTCTTTTTGAATGTATATATATATATATATATATATATACTAAGTTCTTTCGTCATCGGGATTACAATCCTTGAACCATTATCTATTTGTTTATCACAAGACATTCAATAGTTTCCTACATTTGATCTCTTTTTAGATTCTAAATTTACTATTTATAAACCACTAAATTCTCGAAACTCACCTCGCAAAGACCGATTAACTCACTCATAAGTTTGGTTATAACATTATCAATTATTTATTTAATATTCTATTAGAATTATCACCGACAGTGATAACTATTT
Source organism: Jatropha curcas (assembly GCF_041381405.1). Lineage (NCBI taxonomy): Eukaryota > Viridiplantae > Streptophyta > Magnoliopsida > Malpighiales > Euphorbiaceae > Jatropha > Jatropha curcas. The sequence goes on from NC_143151.1 coordinate 22,996,780, forward strand.
TAAACCTCAAAGTCATTTTCCTACCTTCAATAGTATACATGTTCCATCTTTCTACCTTTAATAATATTTCACTTCTTTTTGTCTAACTACCTATTTTTAACTACTTATTCTAAAGCATCTTTTAACTTTCTAAAGTTTCATAAATCTGAAATTTATTTACAGCATAAAATTACTATTCATGATCATTTAAATTCTTAATATCTACCTTAGCTCTATTCTTCAAAAGATATAACAAGACACTGTTCAATTATACGAATATTATTCTCCTCTATTCTTCATACTCAAATTATGTTCAAATTATATTCAAATTATATTCAAGCTATAATTTTCCTAATATAATTATCATCGAATATCATAGCATTTCAATCCCAAAACCACTAATTTCCTTTGCTATCTTTTACTTTTTATTTTATTATACTTGGTCCATAAGCTTAGTCTGGCTTATTAAACATCCTACATGTACTAGGATCTTAATTATATTACACATGGATCCATAACTCTTTCATGACTTGTAAACCACAATTTTTCTACACTCATGAAATCCCAAAATATAGAAGTCTTTATCTTAAATCCTCTGATGTATCATTATTCCTATTTTTATCACTTTTAATAACAGTGACTCCAAATTTATCAAAACTCTAAATAATAATTATCCTCATTTAAATCATACTAATTTATACTCATCACGTTTCTGTAATTGATTCTTCTTATTATCCATACAATAATAAGTCTAGATCCATTCTTACTTATCTAATTCATTGGTATAACATCAATTCAATAATTGGACAATTATCTCTCCATGTCCGATGTCATTCATCAATACACTTAATCAGCATAGCCCACTATTTACATAACATAAGTACCTTAATTCCCTTATAGAGTCGTCCCTCGGATCATAGAATCTCCCGTTAAACAAAAATCATTGTTTGTCATTTACATACCATCGAGTATGTAACAACTATTCTAAACATCAAAAGAATAAACACCATTAGATTTAATTCTTATTTATACCATATAAGATGCCACAATCCGCACAACATCCATCACTAAGTACATAAAAATTAGAGTAATTTATCTCTCACTAAGAATCACAATTTACTTTTCTTATAACCACAATCATTTATATTATTCCCTATATTCACACACTAAAAAAAATAGTTGATGAATACAACAATATATTTTACTCTACCAGACAGTGATTGCTCCTAAATAAAACTCACTTCATATAATAATTCCACCAATATTATTTCTTACGAAAAATACTCATCACCAATTATTATAGCAAATCACACCAAATCCTTCAATACGTAAACCTTATAAAAATCAGTTATGTACTTATACTAATTAATGTAACTATTCCATCCAGAAAAATATTTACCCCAATAACTATAATAAATTCCACCAACTAAAATAATATAAATTTCACCAAATACATACATTAATTCAAGGCACCAATTAAATAGATTCTAATGTCCTCAAATTCGAATCATTTAGTTCTCTTATTAAATAAAACTAGCAACTAAGTCTCAATTCTGCAGGCACACATATACACGCACTCATGTATTTTTAGGTATGTATTTTACATTCAACACATATTAAATAAAATAGCACACTTACAGTATTTGACTTCAACTTATTAATCATATGTAACTTATCTTCTTACTTACTTAAATCATATATGAATATTGTTTATTCCATAGAAGGTTTTTTTTTTTTTTTTTTAGATCATCCCCTTAGCATCAGTAACTAAATCACATCTCTAAAGAACAAGGATACAAATTTAATTATATTAAACAACTTGACTTTAACCTAACTGCGAATAACGCTGAAGGGAAAAGCAAGGAAGACAATGTCAAGACATGACAGGAATTACTCCGCAGTTACATCTAGAATTAGGAACCTAAGCTCTGATACCACTTTTGTCACGACCCGTTTCCGTGGGCCGGACCGGCACTAGGGCCCAGGTAAGCTTAAGGCCCCCGAGGCCCGTAGTAAGCCTAAATTATCCAATCTATCTAACTATCTGTCCCAATTTCATCAAAACAGTAAGCCCATATGACTTAAGATACAAGTTGATAAAATTTTTCAAACATCTGACCCAATCTCAATAATACATAAAATTTAACCAGGGCCTGTTCATAATAAATCATAATCACAATATGGGCTTACTGATTCACCTGCAGCTAATTAAACAATAATTAATTTATAGCGTAGTGCTAACAATAAAAACCAATTTAAATACACAACCCTATAACTGCGGAGCTCAATAATAGTCAGATAAAAATATAATTTATACAGTCCAAATTAAATAACAGGAATACAAATTTTACATTTATAACTCTGCGGAGAAGAGTGCAGAGCTTCAGTCGAACCGGCAACTTCCTAGTACCTGGGAGATTTGTTTAGGGGGTGAGTTTTGCAACTCAGTGAATAATAATAAATAATACACACCACATACAGTCAAGCAAAATGCACCCTAGTATACTGAATGAACACACATCAGTCAATCAGATGACATTACATCAGCACCCACAAACAATATCACCTTCAATTAATCACATCACGTGGAGATTAGTCAGTGGAGTCACCGAACCCCCGATGAGCCGTCCTCCCACATGGCTCATCCTCTCACATGTGCACCAGGGAGCCGATCCCCCATACTGGCCGACCGGTCTAATCCTCACTTGACCAGCCCTCTCATTGTTTTTCCATTCTCTCTTTTCTTTTTCATACCAACAGGAGGTAACCCGGTCGTCTCCATCAAATCTAGATCATCAGGCGCTCACAACAGGAGGCCACCCTGCGGGCTGCGATCAAATCTAGATTATCAGGTGCGCCCAATAAAGAAACCAACCTGTGGTTTTCCATATCACACAGATCATAGCAGTAGGTGCACACGGGGGCGCCGATCTCCCATTTACCCGGCTAACAGTAATCATATTGGATCCATATAACGGTACGGTCTCACAGTCCCATGGTGACCCACTTCATCCCAATTCCACACAAACAAATCACAATATATGCACAACACAATTATTCAAACAATTCTTTCAATGTACTGCACCAAATACATAAAAATATACAATTATGCAACATAAAATAAATATGAGCTTTAATATAAAAAAAATATATATGTATATATAAGGTTTGTAAAAAAAAATGCTATGCAAATGCATGTTGATATGCATTATTTATTATTACTCACAGTGGTGGAGAGCGAAATTCTAGCTTTGATTCTGTCCTGGAGGAGCACTAGATGGACTCGGGCGATCTAAGCAAAGTAAGAATGACACAAAAAGAAATAACTCTATCAGACAAAATATTTCTTTAACCTTCTAATATTTTTATTTTATATTCTAAATTTTTCTACGTAATTTAATCTCGATATTTAATTTCTTTTCTGTAATAAATATTTTTTTTTCTCTAACTTTATTTCATTTATTTTCTTCTGAAATCTATTTTATTTCCTACCGAAATCTATTTTATTTTCTGCCGAAATTTCGGCAGCATCTCCCTTAAAAATTGGACTATCTACCTGTTAAAATATCGACAATATACCAATAATTCCAAACCACACAGCCCATCCATCGGGCAATCAATCAATTCAATTTTTCCCATCCTCCATCCGAATAACAATATCAACATTACTTTCAACTCTTAATTCCTCATTTCATTCCATTCACAATATTATTATCAAAATTCCTCAATAAATTATTTAATACTGAATTTAATTGTAACTAACTATTGTTTTTATTAATCAATAATTACTTCATATTAATTAATCAATAACTATTTTGTATTAATTTTTAACTACCTAAATAACTAAAATTACTAACTAAATATTTTTATTAGTCAATAAATTAATACTACTTAAATTAATTTCACTACATAAAATTAATTAACTACGCAAAATAACTAAATTTAAATGAACTAAATTAATTTTTACCCCAAATTTATTAATTTCTGTCGCAAATTGTAGATCGGACTTGCACGCGTGCTGGATCTAAACTGCGCGCACTGGGACTGCAAGCAGGTGGCTGGAGTCGTGCTGGAGTAGCTAGACCACCTGAGACCCCGCGATCTGGCTGAGGATGAAGCGCTGCTGCAGGCGGAGCCGCTGGTTGTGGCGCGCGAAGGAGCGGCGAGGCAGTGCTGCGCTCGATGGAGACGGTGCGACTGGCTGTGGATCGCGCCTCTGCTGTTGCTGGCTAAGGTCGACGCAGGCGCAGTCACAGCAAGAAAGAAGCAGAGAGGAAGAAGGAAAGGGAAAGAAAGAAAGAAAGAAGAAAGAAGAAGAGGAAGGAGGAGGCACTGCTGTGATGGTGAGGAGTAGAGAGGTGCAGCGCTGGAAAAAAAAAAAGGGAATTTTCTAGATGGTTTGGGTCGAACTGGTTCGATTCGACCCAAATCTTTGATTTTCGATTGGTTTTCGGCTTTTTCAATCGGTTTTAGGTTCGGTTTCTCACAGTGTTCGCATTAAAATATTGAAATAAATTTCTAGGCTGTCGGTTTATTAAATTTAATTGGAAAAATTTTGAAAATAAAAATTCGGGTTGTTTCAGTCTTCCCCCCTTAAAAAAAAATTCGTCCTCGAATTTTGAAAATAACAAGAACTAGGATTCAACAATTGTTTACGACAATGGTGGTTGTACTTCTCACATAATGCTGTTGAGCAGATAGAAGGATAAATCAAGAATATGAGATAAATATTTTTGAGTTCATTAGTCAGACCGGTGGAACTAATTTTATTAAATTTATGAAGACAAACCAATGAGAAGAAAATCTAATTTATAGGGAGGGTAGGATGATTATGAGATGAATCTATCCCCAAAGTCTAGATATCTACCTTATCACTATAGTTAATTTAAACTTGAGTTGTATTATATCTACAAGTCGTCAAATCAAGTAAACTATTCATAACCCAAGGCACAGATTCGACACTAGTATTCACCTTTACACGTAAGAATTTTAATCACTTATAACCTCTGCTCAAGCAATGGGTATTAATCTCATTAGTTCTATATCATGTGTCCTTACATTGATGTATCGTCATTTATTCTCTCACTAGCTATCATAGGCAAAGATCATCACTCCATAAGAAACTCATACACAAACCAAGTATTTAATCTTACTGATATAAGAATCCACATATGCAATCAGATTTACTACTACCCAATTTGGACTCCTTATTTTAAAATTCAAAACCTACATACTGACTCATCCATGTTCCTTCAATTCCAATTCCATATATTTGCCCTCATAATCATTAAAGTTGTTCATAATTATATAAGATGATTGCTGCCAACTCAAGAAAGTTTTCGATTATTATCAAATTCTGCCAGTAAGTGCTATTTGAATTATTTCCAATTAAAGAGAACAAATTCTTGCCACTACTACAAGCTTATTTCAAATAGAATCAAGACATTTCTCTAGCTAAGTGCTATCAACTGATAGGATATACTTGGCTTCTATCCCAATCACATCACCTCTTTAACAACTTAACCATTTTCTAACGAAAGATAGATATACAATCTCTTTAAAAATCCTACTAATGAGAATCCATAAAAACAAGTAGTACATCAATTATATAGAGAATTTTAAATTCACAATCAAGTCCCTCTTTTAGTTATTAACTTCTCTTTTCCTTTTTCCAGTTGTCATACCATACCATTTCTTAATTAATTATGACCAGAACTTATGCAACTAGCCATGTTAACTATTGCCATGTCGGTTAATTCTTAATTTATTTTCTAAAATTCGCAAACACAGTTCTATTATACTCCATTCCATAATGAAATCCAGTTCTTAAAGAATATTTAGATAATAATATCATAGGGTTATTCCTTTTCTCCAAGTCTATCATAATGTCTAGCACCTCCAAAAATTTGTAAAATTTATACCTAATACGATCTAGGAATATTTTCAACCTTAATTATGTCTTCTCTATATTCTTTACTCCAAACAAGGTTAATACCTAATTGAATTCCTCAACATTTGAGTTTTAATGTACCAGTCCTCAAATGGACCTAACTAATTAAGTAGTCCCTTAAACCATTCGATATGTCGCAAACTGCCATTTATAACACAATTCTATTCATTCAATCATAATTGCTACCAATTGCTAAGGAATTCAGAGTAGATTTACATTGACTCCACATCATGTATTCATGATTCTCATCCTAATTGGTATCTCAATCATTCCATGAGAAAGTTTCATTGATTAATGATATGATCGACACCCATGAGTTGGCATTCCAGTATAATTAAGATGAAAGCTTAAACCATCCCATTATCATATCCAATAATCCTATAGTATATATTTTCAGTATTTAAATACTAGCATGTATTCTCCTCGCTAAAATTGTTAAACTAACCCAAATTCACCTATTTATTCTTATACCAAGTTTCATTGTTCCAAACAAATAGTAAATTCAAACTTAGCTAGCTTACTAATGAAATAAAATACTCTAATTACATCCATGTTCTACTAAGGACATAAATATAACTAACCTTCTTTATCCAATAAACAAGTATCTTGCACAAATTGCACTAATTAATAGAAAGTCCTTATGTTTATATACTTTCCACCAACAAGTTACATGTATTCACATTCATTGTCATCTTAAGCTAAGTCCCATGATCTTTTATCAACTCTTATTCCCAGTTATTACTATTAATAACACATATCACTTGTACATGATACATTTATAAGCTCAATATATGGGTTCAATTAATATAACTCATAAAACATAATACACTTATCAAATCACAGAAGTCAAAATTTTCTTATCTCTATCTTTCATGTAGAAAATCTCTCTTTCTTTTTGAATGTATATATATATATATATATATATACTAAGTTCTTTCGTCATCGGGATTACAATCCTTGAACCATTATCTATTTGTTTATCACAAGACATTCAATAGTTTCCTACATTTGATCTCTTTTTAGATTCTAAATTTACTATTTATAAACCACTAAATTCTCGAAACTCACCTCGCAAAGACCGATTAACTCACTCATAAGTTTGGCTATAACATTATCAATTATTTATTTAATATTCTATTAGAATTATCACCGACAGTGATAACTATTTTAAACCTCAAAGTCATTTTCCTACCTTCAATAGTATACATGTTCCATCTTTCTACCTTTAATAATATTTCACTTCTTTTTGTCTAACTACCTATTTTTAACTACTTATTCTAAAGCATCTTTTAACTTTCTAAAGTTTCATAAATCTGAAATTTATTTACAGCATAAAATTACTATTCATGATCATTTAAATTCTTAATATCTACCTTAGCTCTATTCTTCAAAAGATATAACAAGACACTGTTCAATTATACGAATATTATTCTCCTCTATTCTTCATACTCAAATTATGTTCAAATTATATTCAAATTATATTCAAGCTATAATTTTCCTAATATAATTATCATCGAATATCATAGCATTTCAATCCCAAAACCACTAATTTCCTTTGCTATCTTTTACTTTTTATTTTATTATACTTGGTCCATAAGCTTAGTCTGGCTTATTAAACATCCTACATGTACTAGGATCTTAATTATATTACACATGGATCCATAACTCTTTCATGACTTGTAAACCACAATTTTTCTACACTCATGAAATCCCAAAATATAGAAGTCTTTATCTTAAATCCTCTGATGTATCATTATTCCTATTTTTATCACTTTTAATAACAGTGACTCCAAATTTATCAAAACTCTAAATAATAATTATCCTCATTTAAATCATACTAATTTATACTCATCACGTTTCTGTAATTGATTCTTCTTATTATCCATACAATAATAAGTCTAGATCCATTCTTACTTATCTAATTCATTGGTATAACATCAATTCAATAATTGGACAATTATCTCTCCATGTCCGATGTCATTCATCAATACACTTAATCAGCATAGCCCACTATTTACATAACATAAGTACCTTAATTCCCTTATAGAGTCGTCCCTCGGATCATAGAATCTCCCGTTAAACAAAAATCATTGTTTGTCATTTACATACCATCGAGTATGTAACAACTATTCTAAACATCAAAAGAATAAACACCATTAGATTTAATTCTTATTTATACCATATAAGATGCCACAATCCGCACAACATCCATCACTAAGTACATAAAAATTAGAGTAATTTATCTCTCACTAAGAATCACAATTTACTTTTCTTATAACCACAATCATTTATATTATTCCCTATATTCACACACTAAAAAAAATAGTTGATGAATACAACAATATATTTTACTCTACCAGACAGTGATTGCTCCTAAATAAAACTCACTTCATATAATAATTCCACCAATATTATTTCTTACGAAAAATACTCATCACCAATTATTATAGCAAATCACACCAAATCCTTCAATACGTAAACCTTATAAAAATCAGTTATGTACTTATACTAATTAATGTAACTATTCCATCCAGAAAAATATTTACCCCAATAACTATAATAAATTCCACCAACTAAAATAATATAAATTTCACCAAATACATACATTAATTCAAGGCACCAATTAAATAGATTCTAATGTCCTCAAATTCGAATCATTTAGTTCTCTTATTAAATAAAACTAGCAACTAAGTCTCAATTCTGCAGGCACACATATACACGCACTCATGTATTTTTAGGTATGTATTTTACATTCAACACATATTAAATAAAATAGCACACTTACAGTATTTGACTTCAACTTATTAATCATATGTAACTTATCTTCTTACTTACTTAAATCATATATGAATATTGTTTATTCCATAGAAGGTTTTTTTTTTTTTTTTTTTTAGATCATCCCCTTAGCATCAGTAACTAAATCACATCTCTAAAGAACAAGGATACAAATTTAATTATATTAAACAACTTGACTTTAACCTAACTGCGAATAACGCTGAAGGGAAAAGCAAGGAAGACAATGTCAAGACATGACAGGAATTACTCCGCAGTTACATCTAGAATTAGGAACCTAAGCTCTGATACCACTTTTGTCACGACCCGTTTCCGTGGGCCGGACCGGCACTAGGGCCCAGGTAAGCTTAAGGCCCCCGAGGCCCGTAGTAAGCCTAAATTATCCAATCTATCTAACTATCTGTCCCAATTTCATCAAAACAGTAAGCCCATATGACTTAAGATACAAGTTGATAAAATTTTTCAAACATCTGACCCAATCTCAATAATACATAAAATTTAACCAGGGCCTGTTCATAATAAATCATAATCACAATATGGGCTTACTGATTCACCTGCAGCTAATTAAACAATAATTAATTTATAGCGTAGTGCTAACAATAAAAACCAATTTAAATACACAACCCTATAACTGCGGAGCTCAATAATAGTCAGATAAAAATATAATTTATACAGTCCAAATTAAATAACAGGAATACAAATTTTACATTTATAACTCTGCGGAGAAGAGTGCAGAGCTTCAGTCGAACCGGCAACTTCCTAGTACCTGGGAGATTTGTTTAGGGGGTGAGTTTTGCAACTCAGTGAATAATAATAAATAATACACACCACATACAGTCAAGCAAAATGCACCCTAGTATACTGAATGAACACACATCAGTCAATCAGATGACATTACATCAGCACCCACAAACAATATCACCTTCAATTAATCACATCACGTGGAGATTAGTCAGTGGAGTCACCGAACCCCCGATGAGCCGTCCTCCCACATGGCTCATCCTCTCACATGTGCACCAGGGAGCCGATCCCCCATACTGGCCGACCGGTCTAATCCTCACTTGACCAGCCCTCTCATTGTTTTTCCATTCTCTCTTTTCTTTTTCATACCAACAGGAGGTAACCCGGTCGTCTCCATCAAATCTAGATCATCAGGCGCTCACAACAGGAGGCCACCCTGCGGGCTGCGATCAAATCTAGATTATCAGGTGCGCCCAATAAAGAAACCAACCTGTGGTTTTCCATATCACACAGATCATAGCAGTAGGTGCACACGGGGGCGCCGATCTCCCATTTACCCGGCTAACAGTAATCATATTGGATCCATATAACGGTACGGTCTCACAGTCCCATGGTGACCCACTTCATCCCAATTCCACACAAACAAATCACAATATATGCACAACACAATTATTCAAACAATTCTTTCAATGTACTGCACCAAATACATAAAAATATACAATTATGCAACATAAAATAAATATGAGCTTTAATATAAAAAAAATATATATATGTATATATAAGGTTTGTAAAAAAAAATGCTATGCAAATGCATGTTGATATGCATTATTTATTATTACTCACAGTGGTGGAGAGCGAAATTCTAGCTTTGATTCTGTCCTGGAGGAGCACTAGATGGACTCGGGCGATCTAAGCAAAGTAAGAATGACACAAAAAGAAATAACTCTATCAGACAAAATATTTCTTTAACCTTCTAATATTTTTATTTTATATTCTAAATTTTTCTACGTAATTTAATCTCGATATTTAATTTCTTTTCTGTAATAAATATTTTTTTTTCTCTAACTTTATTTCATTTATTTTCTTCTGAAATCTATTTTATTTCCTACCGAAATCTATTTTATTTTCTGCCGAAATTTCGGCAGCATCTCCCTTAAAAATTGGACTATCTACCTGTTAAAATATCGACAATATACCAATAATTCCAAACCACACAGCCCATCCATCGGGCAATCAATCAATTCAATTTTTCCCATCCTCCATCCGAATAACAATATCAACATTACTTTCAACTCTTAATTCCTCATTTCATTCCATTCACAATATTATTATCAAAATTCCTCAATAAATTATTTAATACTGAATTTAATTGTAACTAACTATTGTTTTTATTAATCAATAATTACTTCATATTAATTAATCAATAACTATTTTGTATTAATTTTTAACTACCTAAATAACTAAAATTACTAACTAAATATTTTTATTAGTCAATAAATTAATACTACTTAAATTAATTTCACTACATAAAATTAATTAACTACGCAAAATAACTAAATTTAAATGAACTAAATTAATTTTTACCCCAAATTTATTAATTTCTGTCGCAAATTGTAGATCGGACTTGCACGCGTGCTGGATCTAAACTGCGCGCACTGGGACTGCAAGCAGGTGGCTGGAGTCGTGCTGGAGTAGCTAGACCACCTGAGACCCCGCGATCTGGCTGAGGATGAAGCGCTGCTGCAGGCGGAGCCGCTGGTTGTGGCGCGCGAAGGAGCGGCGAGGCAGTGCTGCGCTCGATGGAGACGGTGCGACTGGCTGTGGATCGCGCCTCTGCTGTTGCTGGCTAAGGTCGACGCAGGCGCAGTCACAGCAAGAAAGAAGCAGAGAGGAAGAAGGAAAGGGAAAGAAAGAAAGAAAGAAGAAAGAAGAAGAGGAAGGAGGAGGCACTGCTGTGATGGTGAGGAGTAGAGAGGTGCAGCGCTGGAAAAAAAAAAAGGGAATTTTCTAGATGGTTTGGGTCGAACTGGTTCGATTCGACCCAAATCTTTGATTTTCGATTGGTTTTCGGCTTTTTCAATCGGTTTTAGGTTCGGTTTCTCACAGTGTTCGCATTAAAATATTGAAATAAATTTCCAGGCTGTCGGTTTATTAAATTTAATTGGAAAAATTTTGAAAATAAAAATTCGGGTTGTTTCACTTTTACTCAAACAAAATAAATTAGGTATGACGAATTTAATAAAAGAAGAACCAATAATAAATGAAAAACCCATTGTAAATGAAAGTGTAAAAGGTAAAGAAAAAATTCAATCTCATGTTTTTAAACCATATCACATTTCACAGTCTCATAAACAAGAATTTGTCCACATATTAAAAGATCAATTAAGTAAACTTGAAGTGCATTCAGCATCACGAAATATAAATAATTTAGAAGAAACTTCTAATTCTGAACTTAGTGAACCAGAATCAGAAGATGTAAAACAATTTGAATTAAATCCAATAAATCATCATAGGGAAATAGTAAATAGAGCTCCAGATTTAGGTATAATTGATAAACCTAATACCATAAATCAATTTAAATATAATGCTTCAACTATTTATGAATGGAACATAGATGGTTTAAGTGAATATAACATATTAAGTATTTTGCAACAAATGACAATGGCTGCAAATGCTTATAAAACACAGTCAATCATTTCTGATAAAGCTATAGCAGAAATCTTAATTGCTGGATTTACCGGTCAACTTAAAGGATGGTGGGATTATCATCTCACTGAAAAACAACATGAAGACATTCTAAATTCAATTAAAATTGATGAAGATGAGCAACCTATATATGATGAAAATGGTGATGTAATACAAGATGCAGTGTCATCTTTAATTCTTACTATTTCATTACATTTTATAGGAGATCCATCTCACATAAAAGATAAAAATGCGGAATTACTAAGTAATCTTAAATGTAGAACATTAGGTGATTTTCAAGAATATAAAACCATCTTTCTCACCCGATTAATGTTAAGGGAAGATTCAAGTCAAGATTTTTGGAAAGAAAAATTCTTGGCGGGATTACCTTATTTTTTGGGAGAAAAAGTTAGGAATTTTATTAAACAGCAACATGGTAATCCTATACCTTATAGGAAATTAACATATGGTCAATTAATTAGTATAATTTATAAAGAAGGTCTACAAATCTGTCATGATTTGAAACTTCAAAGAAATTTAAAATATGAAATGCGTAAAACTGAAAGAGAATTAGGATCTTATTGTAAACAATTTGATTATGGCATAACATCTCCTCCAAGATGTGATGGCCAGTGTTCTAGATCACATAAACCTAATAAAAATTCTAAACGACATTATAAAGATAAATCTTATCAAAATGACAAATTTGATTCTAATAAAAGAAAATATCATAAAACTTCTTATAACGATTTGACATGTTATACATGTGGTAAGAAGGGACATACGTCTAACTTTTGTAAATTCAATCAAAAATTAAATGCATTAAATTTGGAAAAAGAAGTTTTGAATAAAATCTATAAACTGTATATTGATTCAGATAATTCAGAATCTGAATTTAGAAAAAGTAAAAATCAAATTGATGAATTAGATTCAACAACCAGTTCATCCGAATAAAATATTTTTGTATTATACAGTATCTTTGTATTTCTAGTAAAATTCCGTAGTATATACTTGTTTGATAAACAGTACTTATTTTTAAAGTACGATCTAAACAGTAACTGTTTTTGAAAACAGTATTGATATATAGGCTGGAAACCCAGAAGTGCGGGCTACTGGTCCAAAGGACTATTTAATTAGTCGTCTTCTTGGTATAACAACGCCACGTATCATACTTAAAATCATTTTCATAATTTAAATTCATATTTTTGACTTTACTATATATATCTCTATCTATAACTACTTTCCTATATTTTGCTCTGCCTATTTTAAATCTTCCTTGCAGCCTTACAAGGACAATGGAAAGAAAGAACGCTACTGGGAGAAACCACTCACCCATTAAAGCTCTTTCAGAGCAAATTGAGGTTATTACTAAATCCCTTACCACTAAAATATCCCTCTCTAGCGATATTAAACAATGGATTGATACTTATCCTCAATCCACTAAAATCCTTCTAAAGATATTATATGATATAGTATCTTCTTCAGCGGAAGATACGCAGGTATGACTTCTAAACTTAAACGCGATCGTATCCGCTTATGATACGGCTACTCTGTCTCAAACGGTAGACAGTAAAGAGCTATCAAATCCGTTAATGGCTGTGGATTTGCCAAAAATCCATTTCAATTTCACTAGTAAAATACTGTAATGGTTTTCAACCCATTTGTATCCTTATGGTTAAAGGATGATCCCCCAGTATCATTCCTTGGCCCATGGTACAGGTCATTCTTTTCGCCCTGGGTATATTATAGGTATATTAGTCAAGCCCAATAAAATAGGCCCAAATGGTCTCAATAATATTTTGCATAAAAAGATAAAATTATATTATCATCATCACCTTCACCTTCACATGGCGATAGTGCAATTTATGATGATATTCCATTATTACAAAAGAAAAGTGAAAATAAAAAGAAAAGTAAAAAGAAGGACAGTTCATTGTCCTCATCTTCTTGTAAAAGGCAGAAGGAACCTAATTCCTTCAACTCATTATTTTTGTAAAAACGACAACGCATCATCAAACTGATCATATGGCAGACCAAAGACTATTCATACACAGTAAAGGTCAACCACTATTCAGCACAGTAAAGGCCAAGCTACTATTCCAACAGTAGAAGCCAGGTTACTATTATCAACAGTAAAAGTCAAAGACACAGTGGCAGACAACCCACTGTTCATCCACAGTAAAAGCAAGATGCCGTGACAAACATGTCACTGTTCATCAACAGTAAAAAGGCAAACAGTAAAGATTCGGTGGCAGACCAAACATTGTTCACCTACAGTAAAAAGCAAATAGTATAGATTCTTTAAAATTTCTATATAAGAGAGCCTCTCCTCTTTGTGAAGGCATTGTCCAATTATAGGCAATCCTAAGCCTAAAAGCTTAGTTAGTAAATCTCTCTCCTCTCTTTCCAACATCCACTGTAAGGATTCAAGGTTAGAGATTCTTTAAACTTTGTAAGTCTAATCTTTTAAATTTTGTATATGTCTTTCAATTTTGTAAATCAAATTTAATTTTTGTAATTAAATAAAGTTTTATATTTTCAATATAAATTGCTACTTCTTAAAGCCCTGTTAAAGGCTTTCTTCTCTTCTCCCTCCACATTCTGACTTAATTCTGAGGACAAATATCGGGTCCGTTCCATGGGGGGCTCTCACTTTGTGACCTTGTGACGAAGCAGAGGCTCTTACCCCCAGGTTACCCTATTCGACGTATGCGGCTCTGTGGCCAAGGACCCTCGTTTGGGTGGGGACGTCACTTAGCATTGCGCGTCAGCCCTTAAATGGGGTAGGTTGGGCGTGTCGTGAGGCACAAATCGATTCAGCCCGTAAAACAGAATTAAGTGGTACCGCAAGTTGTCACGATCCTGAGGTGCGGGTAACCAGTCCCCTCTCGCTTAGACCTTCGGACACCTAAGCAGCCGGATTTGCGGATTTGTTGGTATCAGATTTGAATCTTAATTTATAAATATTAAAATCAACTTAATATCTGAGTCTGTGTATTTTATTGGGCTTGACTAATATACCTATAATATACCCAGGGCGAAAAGAATGGCCAGCCCTATTCTTCGAGGATGGGTTTTATAATGACCTTTACAATGGGCCAAGGGATGATACTTGTGGATCATCCTTTAACCATAAGGATACAAATGGGTTGAAAACCACTACAGTATTTTACTAGTTAAATTGAATTGGATTTTTGGCAAATCCACAGCCATTAACGGATTTGATAGCTCTTTACTGTCTACCGTTTGAGACAGAGTAGCCGTATCATAAGCGGATACGATCGCGTTTAAGTTTAGAAGTCATACCTGCGTATCTTCCGCTGAAGAAGATACTATATCATATAAAATCTTTAGAAGGATTTTAGTGGATTGAGGATAAGTATCAATCCAGTGTTTCATATCGCTAGAGAGGGATATTTTAGTGGTAAGGGATGTAATAATAACCTCAATTTGCTCTGAAAGAGCTTGAATGGGTGAGTGGTTTCTCCCAGTAGCGTTCTTTCTTTCCATTGTCCTTGTAAGGCTGCAAGGAAGATTTAAAATAGGCAGAGCAAAATATAGGAAAGTAGTTATAGATAGAGATATAGTAAAGTCAAAAATATGAATTTAAATTATGAAAATGATTTTAAGTATGATACGTGGCGTTGTTATACCAAGAAGACGACTAATTAAATAGTCCTTTGGACCAGTAGCCCGCACTTCTGGGTTTCCAGCCTATATATCAATACTGTTTTCAAAAACAGTTACTGTTTAGATCGTACTTTAAAAATAAGTACTGTTTATCAAACAAGTATATACTATGGAATTTTACTAGAAATACAAAGATACTGTATAATACAAAAATATTTTATTCGGATGAACTGGTTGTTGAATCTAATTCATCAATTTGATTTTTACTTTTTCTAAATTCAGATTCTGAATTATCTGAATCAATATACAGTTTATAGATTTTATTCAAAACTTCTTTTTCCAAATTTAATGCATTTAATTTTTGATTGAATTTACAAAAGTTAGACGTATGTCCCTTCTTACCACATGTATAACATGTCAAATCGTTATAAGAAGTTTTATGATATTTTCTTTTATTAAATTTTTTTCTATATCGTCTTTATTAAGTACATTTAATTCCCTATTGAGTTCACTAACATTTTCAGTTATGGCTGAAGCTGTTGGTGATACTGGAGGTGTATTTACTAAATTTGATTGTTGATTAACATAATTATCTACAGGATTATAAACTGCTTGTGGTATAGAATTACTATAATCAACACCTTTCATTTTTAAATTTGGAATATCAGAAGTAGAAAATCTTGGTTTTACTAATGTTTGAATTATTGGTTTAGGCTCAGTCTCTTTATATTTAGCATAAATAACAGAAGGTATAGAGGAAGTAGGTTTATCATTTTCATCTGTAGTTACGGAGGAAGATGACCCTGCATACCTCATACTTTGACTTCTATTAAATTTTAAAGTTACTTTACCATCATCAAATTGTTCAATTTTTTGCAAATTGATGTTTGGTTTTACTTTATCAATAACTGGAGGAGGTACAACCCCTTCTAAAATCCATTCATCTGGAAGTGTTATATCCTTCCATTGGATGGTTTTAGGAATTACTGTGTTTGTTTTAGTCAAATCTGTTTGAAGAAATCTTGTTTCACCAATTTTAGGTTGTAGTTTATATTTAGTACCAAAGGCTGAATTCATTGCCTTATAATGAATTTTATAAATTAAAGCTATAGGAATTGATCCTTGCTTCATTTTATAATTATGGGTTTTAATTTCCAAAACTATACTTTCTAAAATATTTAAATCATTTAATGAGACAGTCATATCTGGATAGACCTCAAAAGAGATTGGTCCTTCACTTAAGCTAGTCTCAACTGATCCTAATAAAGAATCTTGAAAATTTAAAAATCTAGCATCTCTTACTACTGCAAGGATACTAGTATTTAATCCTTCTCTGGTTAAAGGTTTTATTCCAACTTGAATTAATCCTATATGAATATATTTATATTTTTTACTTTTATGATGTTGCAAAGTTTTAGAAGACAAAAGAGTTATACGTTCAAAAGGTTTACTTAATTGGAAAATTTAAAAATCTAGCATCTCTTACTACTGCAAGGATACTAGTATTTAATCCTTCTCTGGTTAAAGGTTTTATTCCAACTTGAATTAATCCTATATGAATATATTTATATTTTTTACTTTTATGATGTTGCAAAGTTTTAGAAGACAAAAGAGTTATACGTTCAAAAGGTTTACTTAATTGGAAATCTCTTTCTTCGGTTTTAATAACATAATCAGTTTTAAATAAATTAAATTTAGAAATTTTATAAATTTGTTCTTTATCAACTTTAGGAATATCCCATTCATCAATAGCTTTACTAAAATCTTGTAAAATTAATTCATTTCTATTTATTACCCTTTTAATTTCTGAGTTATCTGAGTCTTCAGATTTATTACTACTAACCGATCTACATAATAAAGGATCCATTTTATTAGATAGCATAGATTTTAATGACAGTGGTCCGGTTATACTAAACACCAAAGGAATCCGGTTATGATATCTCAAGAATTCGGCCAGGTTATACCCTTCAACTGCCCTACCAATCGGGACTTACACACGGGTTCAAAAATAGGCCACTTACTGTATCTGATATCTCAAATGGATAACCTAGGTGTATAGTTCAGTTGAACCATACCAAGATAACCTATGATATATTAATAAATTGGAGACTTTATATGTATATCTTTTAGCAGTTCTAAATCCTTAGGCTCTGATACCAACAAAAGCTTTTAGGACCGATTAACAGATTTGAATCTTGTAAAAGGAATAATTTTTAGTGAAGTAAATGCTATGATGAAATGATGAAATACTTTCTACGAACAAGTACTGTTTAAATTTATCTTAAGAAATAGTTACTGTTTATCGTTTTAGTATAAACAAACAGTTACTGTTTAAATCAAACATATACAACAAAATTTCTGATGTGGAAGATCACACTAAGGTGCAACCACAGAGCATACTTATACAACATACAATTTTACGCAAGAACATTTTTAAAGGTTTAGGGTTCCTGCAACCTTAACCTGGGATCCCCAGAATTAAGTCAGAGTGTGGAGGGAGAAGAGAAGAAAGCCTTTAACAGGGCTTTAGGAAGTAGCAATTTATAAATAATATAAAACTTTATTTAATTACAAAGATTAAATTTGATTTACAAAATTGAAAGACATATACAAAATTTAAAAGATTAGACTTACAAAGTTTAAAGAATCTCTAACCTTGAATCCTTACAGTGGACGTTGGAAAGAGAGGAGAGGGGTTTACTAACTAAGCTTTTGGGCTTAGGATTGCCTATAATTGGACAATGCCTTCACAAAGAGGAGAGGCTCTCTTATATAGAAATTTTAAAGAATCTATACTATTTGCTTTTTACTGTAGGTGAACAATGTTTGGTCTGCCACCGAATCTTTACTGTTTGCCTTTTTACTGTTGATGAACAGTGACATGTTTTTCACGGCATCTTGCTTTTACTGTGGATGAACAGTGGGTTGTCTGCCACTGTGTCTTTGACTTTTACTGTTGATAATAGTAACCTGGCTTCTACTGTTGGAATAGTAGCTTGGCCTTTACTGTGCTGAATAGTGGTTGACCTTTACTGTGTATGAATAGTCTTTGGTCTGCCATATGATCAGTTTGATGATGCGTTGTCGTTTTTACAAAAATAATGAGTTGAAGGAATTAGGTTCCTTCTGCCTTTTACAAGAAGATGAGGAGAATGAACTGTCCTTCTTTTTACTTTTCTTTTTATTTTCACTTTTCTTTTGTAACAATGGAATATCATCATAAATTGCACTATCGCCATGTGAAGGTGAAGGTGATGATGATAATATAATTTTATCTTTTTATGCAAAATATTATTGAGACCATTTGGGCCTATTTTATTGGGCTTGACTAATATACCTATAATATACCCAGGGCGAAAAGAATGACCTGTACCATGGGCCAAGGAATGATACTGGGGGATCATCCTTTAACCATAAGGATACAAATGGGTTGAAAACCATTACAGTATTTTACTAGTGAAATTGAAATGGATTTTTGGCAAATCCACAGCCATTAACGGATTTGATAGCTCTTTACTGTCTACCGTTTGAGACAGAGTAGCCGTATCATAAGCGGATACGATCGCGTTTAAGTTTAGAAGTCATACCTGCGTATCTTCCGCTGAAGAAGATACTATATCATATAATATCTTTAGAAGGATTTTAGTGGATTGAGGATAAGTATCAATCCATTGTTTAATATCGCTAGAGAGGGATATTTTAGTGGTAAGGGATTTAGTAATAACCTCAATTTGCTCTGAAAGAGCTTTAATGGGTGAGTGGTTTCTCCCAGTAGCGTTCTTTCTTTCCATTGTCCTTGTAAGGCTGCAAGGAAGATTTAAAATAGGCAGAGCAAAATATAGGAAAGTAGTTATAGATAGAGATATATATAGTAAAGTCAAAAATATGAATTTAAATTATGAAAATGATTTTAAGTATGATACGTGGCGTTGTTATACCAAGAAGACGACTAATTAAATAGTCCTTTGGACCAGTAGCCCGCACTTCTGGGTTTCCAGCCTATATATCAATACTGTTTTCAAAAACAGTTACTGTTTAGATCGTACTTTAAAAATAAGTACTGTTTATCAAACAAGTATATACTACGGAATTTTACTAGAAATACAAAGATACTGTATAATACAAAAATATTTTATTCGGATGAACTGGTTGTTGAATCTAATTCATCAATTTGATTTTTACTTTTTCTAAATTCAGATTCTGAATTATCTGAATCAATATACAGTTTATAGATTTTATTCAAAACTTCTTTTTCCAAATTTAATGCATTTAATTTTTGATTGAATTTACAAAAGTTAGACGTATGTCCCTTCTTACCACATGTATAACATGTCAAATCGTTATAAGAAGTTTTATGATATTTTCTTTTATTAGAATCAAATTTGTCATTTTGATAAGATTTATCTTTATAATGTCGTTTAGAATTTTTATTAGGTTTATGTGATCTAGAACACTGGCCATCACATCTTGGAGGAGATGTTATGCCATAATCAAATTGTTTACAATAAGATCCTAATTCTCTTTCAGTTTTACGCATTTCATATTTTAAATTTCTTTGAAGTTTCAAATCATGACAGATTTGTAGACCTTCTTTATAAATTATACTAATTAATTGACCATATGTTAATTTCCTATAAGGTATAGGATTACCATGTTGCTGTTTAATAAAATTCCTAACTTTTTCTCCCAAAAAATAAGGTAATCCCGCCAAGAATTTTTCTTTCCAAAAATCTTGACTTGAATCTTCCCTTAACATTAATCGGGTGAGAAAGATGGTTTTATATTCTTGAAAATCACCTAATGTTCTACATTTAAGATTACTTAGTAATTCCGCATTTTTATCTTTTATGTGAGATGGATCTCCTATAAAATGTAATGAAATAGTAAGAATTAAAGATGACACTGCATCTTGTATTACATCACCATTTTCATCATATATAGGTTGCTCATCTTCATCAATTTTAATTGAATTTAGAATGTCTTCATGTTGTTTTTCAGTGAGATGATAATCCCACCATCCTTTAAGTTGACCGGTAAATCCAGCAATTAAGATTTCTGCTATAGCTTTATCAGAAATGATTGACTGTGTTTTATAAGCATTTGCAGCCATTGTCATTTGTTGCAAAATACTTAATATGTTATATTCACTTAAACCATCTATGTTCCATTCATAAATAGTTGAAGCATTATATTTAAATTGATTTATGGTATTAGGTTTATCAATTATACCTAAATCTGGAGCTCTATTTACTATTTCTCTATGATGATTTATTGGATTTAATTCAAATTGTTTTACATCTTCTGATTCTGGTTCACTAAGTTCAGAATTAGAAGTTTCTTCTAAATTATTTATATTTCGTGATGCTGAATGCACTTCAAGTTTACTTAATTGATCTTTTAATATGTGGACAAATTCTTGTTTATGAGACTGTGAAATGTGATATGGTTTAAAAACATGAGATTGAATTTTTTCTTTACCTTTTACACTTTCATTTACAATGGGTTTTTCATTTATTATTGGTTCTTCTTTTATTAAATTCGTCATACCTAATTTATTTTGTTTGAGTAAAAGTTTACAAAATTTAGTTGTGTGCCCTATTTTACCACAATGATAGCAAGTTAAGGGTTTTAATTTTTTAGATGAATTGTTCTTCAATTCTTTATTGCATTTACAAACTTTAGCAGTATGTCCTTGTTTACCACAAGTATAGCAAGTTAAATTTTTATACGATTTTTTAATTGATTTTTTCTTATATTTTCTATGCGATGTAGAGATTTGTGTGTGATCATTTTTACAAATTAATTGTGATTTTAGACATGTTACTGGATTTACACCTTTATCAGATTGATTTTCTTTAATTAAGTTATACCAATCAAAGAATTTTATTTCATTTTGCCTATTTAGTTTATAGTCTAAATATTCAGATTTTAATTCTTCAAAAGTATATTGTTTTAATATCTGTTTCATTTTAAGTAAATTTTTAATTTTAGATACTTCTTCAAGTAATTCGTTTTCAATTTCTTCTTTACTAAGTAAATTTAATGTTCGGGGTTTTTTATGTCTAGTTGCTATTTCATAAAACTTAGAATTTTTATAGAATTGTTCTTCGACTGTAGAAACATTTACTGTAGAAATCTTAAAATCATTTTTTTCAGAAACAATTACTGTAGAAATCATTTTTTCATCAATAGCTTTAGAAATATCCTTAGAAATTAATTCATTTCCATTAATAATCCTTTGAAATTTTGAAGATTCAAAAACATCCCATTTAATACTATTAGCAGATCTACACAATAAAGGATCCATGTTCTAATACCAACAAGTTAGGGATCATCGCCTGGTTATACCCTTCACTGCCCAACAATCAACTCAAAACGGGACTTACAACGGGTTCAGTAGGCATACCCAAACCTTTCCACGGTATTTCAGTCGGCTTCCTCTATCATAATAGATTTACTATCAGTGTTAAATGTTCTGGCTCTTATTTCATAAAGCTTTTAGGACCGATTAACAGATTTGAATCTTGTAAAAGGAATAATTTTTAGTGAAGTAAATGCTATGATGAAATGATGAAATACTTTCTACGAACAAGTACTGTTTAAATTTATCTTAAGAAATAGTTACTGTTTATCGTTTTAGTATAAACAAACAGTTACTGTTTAAATCAAACATATACAACAAAATTTCTGATGTGGAAGATCACACTAAGGTGCAACCACAGAGCATACTTATACAACATACAATTTTACGCAAGAACATTTTTAAAGGTTTAGGGTTCCTGCAACCTTAACCTGGGATCCCCAGAATTAAGTCAGAGTGTGGAGGGAGAAGAGAAGAAAGCCTTTAACAGGGCTTTAGGAAGTAGCAATTTATAAATAATATAAAACTTTATTTAATTACAAAGATTAAATTTGATTTACAAAATTGAAAGACATATACAAAATTTAAAAGATTAGACTTACAAAGTTTAAAGAATTTCTAAATGAGATTGCAACAAAAGAGATAAGGACTGTTTAATTAATTACTCAGACTCAGATATTAAGTTGATTTTAATATTTATAAATTAATAAACATATCATACATATCAAAACCTATATAAGCATGAACTAAGCAGCGATCATTATCAATATACATATTAATCAAGATATCATTAATATATATGTCAAATAATATACTATTATCAATAGGATTTATAATCATATAAATCATTACTATTTTCTTGGTACGTAGCGTTGTAGCACAAGGTTTCCCTTGTTTATCAAGTGCAATGATAAACACCAGGAGGTTATGTGTTTCCAGCTGATATACCAAAGATTTTTATGAACATACAAGAATGATATTTCTGATGTGGAAGATCACACTAAGGTGCAACCACAGAGCATACTTATACAACAAGCCAAACTCAAATCAATTTAATATTTATCAATTAACTCAACCAATTTTAATTGATTTTATTTTAATTAAGGTTTAGGGTTCCTGCAACCTTAGCCTGGGTTCCCCAGAACTAAGTCAGAGTGTGGAGGGAGAAGAGAATGAAGCCTTTAACAGGGCTTTAAAAGTAGCAATTTATATTGACTAAAATAAATAATTAAAATAACAAAATAGTATTACAATATTTAAATACAAAAATTAAACTTTAAATGATAAACTTAAACTAGTTTTAACTTACAAGAATTTTAAGACTTTCAACACTTGAACCCTTTACAATCGAACTGGGAAAGGAGGGAGATAGTTTAGGGAGAGAATTACTATGCCTATATTGGAGTATATGCTGTATTATCAGTTTACAATCTATGCCTTCACAAGGGGAAAAGGCTCCCTTAAATAAAATTTCTGGAATCTTTACTATTTACTTTTACTATTGGTGAACAGTAGTTTCTGTCGAAGAATCTCTACTGTTTACTTTTACTGTTGGTGAACAGTAGTCTTTGTCGAAGAATCTCTACTGTTTGCTTTTACTGTTGGTGAACAGTAGTCTCTGTCGAAGAATCTCTACTGTTTGCTTTTACTGTTGGTGAACAGTAGTCTCTGTCGGAGAATCCCTACTGCTTGCTTTTACTGTGCCAAGTTGACCTTTACTGTTGGCGAGTGGATCTTTACTGTTGCCGAGTGGAATTTTTCTGTTGCTGAGTTGATTTTTTACTAAAAACTTGTGTGCCGCTTTGATTGGGTATTTTACAAAGAGTGAAGGAATAAGGTTCCTTCTGCCTATTTACAGTGATTCAGAATAAGATGAGGACGATGATGTGTCCTTCTTTTTCTTTTTTATCTTTTCTTTTCTTTTTATTTTTTCTTTTTGTTTTAACTTCTTTTTTCTTTCTTTTTCTTTTTTACCTGCTTTACTTTGGATTTTTATGATATCGCTGTCATCACTTTCGTCACTAGATGAACTAGATGATGAGGATGATGGTAAAACGATTTTACCCTTGTCTTTATGGTGTGTGGTGTTTGAAGATTTACTGGAGGATGCACTGTGGGCTTTACTGGTGGATGGTTTTATGGGCTGATTTGAACTGGTTGAGAGTTGTTCAGACATCTCTTGACAGATCAATCTATATTCTTCTGCTGTTTTGGCTGCAGCTAACCGGGCCTGACATTGGGCTTTTTGGATACCAAACTGGGGGTTATCCTGAATAGCTAATGTATGGGCATAGGTTAAAGCTGGTTTAGATGGGCTGGATAATTTATTGCGGATCCATTGACTAATTTTATGTTCAGTGGTGGAATTCTTGAATGATCCCCACCATTTTATTTTATGTCTTTTTACTATCATGGGAATTTGACTTCCTGGAACATACTGATAATCAAAATACCATTGATATACCCATGGAGTGAAGAAGGTCATACAATAATACATTAGGGAAGGAATATGGACTTCTTCGGGTTTGGGTTTATAATGGGTTTTAAAGAACTGATACAAATAAAGGATATCATGAGGAATGATTTCCTCTGAAATTCCCTTAAATTGCCACCATCGTTTAAACCAATTTGGGATTTTTAAATCAGTGCGTATATTTTGATCAAAATATATTAACCATGAATGAGTAGTGGTGGGATTTTTGAAGACAAAATATCGTATCCCATGCTTTTTTATAATCAAAATAATTATAACTCATATTATATTTATGTAATCCTTTAAATTTTACTGGTGTTACTAAAGAAGGTACGGGCCAATCCTTAGGATGGATGACGCGTTTTATTTTTATAGAAGAATAAGAAATTATTCCATTTTTATCAAAAGTATGTTTGATGTTTACTGATTCAGTATCTAATAATATATTATTATAATAGGCCTGAGGTTTTGACAAATCTGTTGGCATAAAAAACCAATTCTCAGGATAATAATTTTTTATAATTTGCCAAGGATTGGTATGATTATATCCATCCTCAACTTCTATTTCAAAATCAAATAAATTTTTATCAAACCATTTATGTATACTACCAGTAGATTTATATTGGATTTTTGGCAAATCCACAGCCATCAACGGATTTGATAACTCTTTACTGTCTACCGTTTGAGACAGAGTAGCCGTATCATGAGCGGATACGATCGCTTTAGATTTAGAAAACATACCTGGGTCCTCTGTGGAAGAGGATGCCATACCCTGCAGGGCTTTAATTACCTCGGGAGATTGAGAAAGTTTTTCAATCCATTTTTTAAGATCTTTAGGAGGAGTGTTTTTAGTGTTTAAGGTTTTAAGGTCTTCAGAGTGCTCAGAAAGAGCTTTAGTTGGGGAGCTGGAATCTTGTTTAATTTCTTTCCCTTTATCCTTCTTTCGTCCCATGGTTCTGTAAGAATTCTCTTGTTAGAAAGTCTGGAATATTATTATCATTGCCTTTAATATATTCTATGTCAAATTCAAAAATACTTAAAAGTGCTTGCCATCTAGCAAAAATTTGTTTAGAGGCAAGGTTTTGGACATCTTTCTGCAGAACATCTTTTGCAGATTTACAATCAATACGAAGTAAAAATTTTTGATTTAAAAGATCAGATTGAAATTTATTTATACAAATAACAATACTTAAAATTTCTTTTTTAATAGTAGAATAATTTAATTGGGTTGGAGTCCAATGACCTGAAGTATATTGGATTATCCTTTCTTTACCATTTACTTTTTGTTTTAAAATGCCTCCATAACCAATATTAGAAGCATCAGTTTCAACAATTTTAAAAGCATTAGGATCAGGAATATATAAGTAAGGAATTTCTTTTACCAAGAATTTTATCTTTTTTATTAATTGAGTATGCTGAGTTGTCCAAGGACCAGCATTTTTACAAAGTCTATTATGTAATGGTTTTATCATGCAATTTAAATTTGGATAAAAATCAATTACATAATTTAAACAACCAAGAAAACGTTGTAATTGGGGTTTATTAGTAATTTCATCAGGAAATTTTTCACCAAAAACAAGTGCTCTTTCTATAGGTTGAATCTTACCTTGTTCAATATAATGGCCTAAAAATCTAATTTTAGTTTTGAATAGATCCATCTTTGTTTTACTAAGTGCTAAACCATTTTGCCTAATTACCATACAAAAAGTTTTTAAGTGTTTAAAATGATCATCAATAGTTTGACTAAATATTAACACATCATCAATGTATACTATACAAAATTTACTATAGGGATTAAATATGTCATTCATGATCCTCTGAAATTCAGAAGGAGCATTTTTTAATCCAAAAGGCATTACATTCCATTCATATTGACCAAATGGAACTGTGAATGCTGTTTTATATCTGTCTTTAGGATCAATTTGAATCTGCCAATAACCAGATTTCATATCAAATTTACTAAAAATATTTGCATTGTATAATTTCTTTAGTAGGTCTTTTTTATTAGGAATTGGATATCTGATCCATTTTAAAGCTGTATTTAATGGTTTATAATTTATTACTAGTCTTGGAACACCTCGTTCAATTTCAGCATTTTTATTGACATAAAAAGCTGCACATGACCAAGGACTTCTAGATTTACAAATTAATTTTTTATTTATTAAATCTTGAATTTCTATTTTACAATGCTCAATTAATTCAGGATTCATCTGAATTGGTCGAGCTTTAGTTTTAATAGTTTTTTCATCAAAATCTTTTTCATATGGTAAATCTACCATGTGTTGTTTACGATCCCAAAATGCACTTGGATGCTCAGCACATAGTTCTTTTTCCATTAATGTTTGGAGATTTTGAATTTTATGTTTAACAAGATCTCTGTCTAATTGAGTTTGAATTCTATTTAAATGGATATTGTTATTTAAATCTTTTATATTTTCTTCTTTAGATTTTATTAAAGAATTGATTTCTAATATTTTAACTGAATGAGCTTTTAACAAATTTAATTGTTTTGTTTTAGGTTTTTCTGTAAATTCTAATCTAGCTCTACTATTTCTTATTTTGAATTTAATACAATCTTCTTTTACTGAGTATGGTGTTATTAGGTTTATAAAAGGAGTACCTAAAATGACCATATAATTTATTTGAGGAGATAATAAAAATACTGTGTTTATTTCTAATTCTTGATTTATGATTACTGCATCTGTCTTTCCTATAATTTCAAGTTTAGATTTATTAGCTGTACTTAATTTTTCACTAGTTTTTAACCAATATCTTTTAGGAACTAGGTCAGATTTTATACAGTTTAAATCTGCACCTGTGTCAAAGAGTGCAATTGCATCTATCACAAAATCATTTATTTGAATGTTTATTTTTACTAAATATTTTCGTGAAGTAATTTCTTGTAATAAATTGAGAAAATTACAATCTACATCTTCATCTAATTCATTTATTTTTAAATTATTATCTGGTTCATCTTCTTCTGAGGAAGAACTAGAAATAAGTTGGGATTCTAGTATTTTTATTTTTTTAGAGTTTTGTTGAAGTTGGGTTTTTAATTCTTTTACTTCATTTTTTAGCATCTTAATGTCTTTATATAATTCTTTAGTAGATTCATCCGCATTGACCTTTTTAGGTTTATTTTTATTTAATATGGTAGTTAAATCATAAGTATTAGACTGAATTTTAGGAGTAATATTTTTTATATCATCTTCATCTTCAAAACTTATTATTAGTTTTTTAAGAAGTTTAGCTCTAGTTTCTTGATCTTCAATTTCATTAACTACTGTTAATAAATTAGTTTGATCTTTAGATAACATGTTTAAAGAAAATTTTGATGAACTGGAAGAACTTGAAGTGGTTCCTAATTCATCAATTTGATTTTCACTTTCGTTAATCTCAGATTCCGAAGAACCCGAATCAATATATAGTTCATATATTTTATTTAAAACATTATCTTCCAAATTTAATTCATGTAATCTTTTATTAAATTTACAAAATTTAGATGTATGCCCTTTTTTACCACAATTGTAACAAGTCAAATTTTTATAAGAAGTTTTAGTTGTAGATTTAGAAGGTTGTTTATTTTTGTGTCTATAAGAAGACTTTGTTCTCTTTTCACTATAAAATTTATCTTGACTAGGTGTATATCTATATTGTTTTTTAGAGTATTTATTTCTATAATATTTTTTAGGTTTATTGATTTTAGAACATTGGCCCTCACATTTCTGTGGAGAAGTTATACTATAGTCAAATTGTTTACAAAAAGATCCTAATTCTTTTTTAGTTTTCTGCATTTCATATTTTATCTTTCTTTGAAGTTTTAGATCATGACATATTTGTAAACCTTCCTTTTGAATTATACAAATTAATTGTCCATAGGTTAATTTACTATAAGGTATAGGTTGACCATGTTGTTGTTTAATATGATTTCTAACTTTTTCTCCCAAGAAATAAGGTAACCCAGCTAAAAACTTTTCTTTCCAAAAACTTTGATTAGAGTCTTCCCTTAACATTAATCTAGTGAGAAAAGTCGTTTTATAATTTTGAAAATCACCTAAATGTTTACATTTTAAATTACTAAGTAACTCGGCATTTTTATCCTTTAAGTGAGATGGATCTCCTATAAAATGAAGTGAAATAGTGAGAATTAAAGATGACACCGCATCTTGAATTACTTCACCATTTTCATCATATATAGGTTCACCTTCATCATTTATTTGAATTGAATTTAGAATTTCTAAATGTTGTTGGTCAGTGAGATGATAATCCCACCATCCTTTAAGTTGGCCGGTAAATCCAGCAATTAAGATTTCTGCTATAGCTTTATCAGAAATGATTGACTGTGTTTTATAAGCATTTGCAGCCATTGTCATTTGTTGCAAAATACTTAAGATATTATATTCACTTAGACCATCTATGTTCCATTCATAGATTGTTGAAGCATTATATTTAAATTGAGATATAGTATTAGGTTTATCAACAATTCCTAAGTCTGGTGCTCTATTTACTATTTCTCTATGATGATTTATAGGATTGATTTCAAATTGTTGAATATTTTCTGAGTCAGGTTCACTAACATCAGAGTTGGTGTTTTCTTCAATTATATTTATATTTCTTGATGCTGATGATTGAGGAGTATCCTGAGCTACATGTTGGGTAGTCGCAGATCTAACTTGAATTTTACTTAATTGATCTTTTAGTGTATTTAGAAATTCATTTTTACTAGATTGAGAAATTTGGTAAGGTTTAAACATATGAGTTTTTACCTTTTCTTTACCTTTTACAATCTCATTTACAATTGGTTTATCTTCTAATAAATTTTCTATCCGTTTTAATTGTGTATTTAAACAAATTAAACTGGCATTACTAAAATTATTTTGTTCAATTAATTTATTATTTGTATCATTTTCCCTTATATTTTTAAATGGAGCACAGACAATTTCATGATCTTGATGTTTTAATTTACTAATTGTTTTAGGTGGAAAATCACTTTTAATTGTCTGATCATTTACTATCCATTCTGGTCTTTTATCTCTTACAGTAATTGGATTTAAACTTTTATTAGAAGAATTTTCTTTAATAAGTTTGTACCAATCAAAGAATTTAACTTCAGTTTGAGTATTTAATTTATAATCTAAATATTCATATTTTAATTCTTCAAAAGTATATTGTTTTAATATCTGTTTCATTTTAAGTAAATTTTTAATTTTAGATACTTCTTTTATTAAATTTTTTTCTATATCGTCTTTATTAAGTACATTTAATTCCCTATTGAGTTCACTAACATTTTCAGTTATGGCTGAAGCTGTTGGTGATACTGGAGGTGTATTTACTAAATTTGATTGTTGATTAACATAATTATCTACAGGATTATAAACTGCCTGTGGTATAGAATTACTATAATCAACACCTTTCATTTTTAAATTTGGAATATCAGAAGTAGAAAATCTTGGTTTTACTAATGTTTGAATTATTGGTTTAGGCTCAGTCTCTTTATATTTAGCATAAATAACAGAAGGTATAGAGGAAGTAGGTTTATCATTTTCATCTGTAGTTACGGAGGAAGATGACCCTGCATACCTCATACTTTGACTTCTATTAAATTTTAAAGTTACTTTACCATCTTCAAATTGTTCAATTTTTTGCAAATTGATGTTTGGTTTTACTTTATCAATAACTGGAGGAGGTACAACCCCTTCTAAAATCCATTCATCTGGAAGTGTTATATCCTTCCATTGGATGGTTTTAGGAATTACTGTGTTTGTTTTAGTCAAATCTGTTTGAAGAAATCTTGTTTCACCAATTTTAGGTTGTAGTTTATATTTAGTACCAAAGGCTGAATTCATTGCCTTATAATGAATTTTATAAATTAAAGCTATAGGAATTGATCCTTGCTTCATTTTATAATTATGGGTTTTAATTTCCAAAACTATACTTTCTAAAATATTTAAATCATTTAATGAGACAGTCATATCTGGATAGACCTCAAAAGAGATTGGTCCTTCACTTAAGCTAGTCTCAACTGATCCTAATAAAGAATCTTGAAAATTTAAAAATCTAGCATCTCTTACTACTGCAAGGATACTAGTATTTAATCCTTCTCTGGTTAAAGGTTTTATTCCAACTTGAATTAATCCTATATGAATATATTTATATTTTTTACTTTTATGATGTTGCAAAGTTTTAGAAGACAAAAGAGTTATACGTTCAAAAGGTTTACTTAATTGGAAATCTCTTTCTTCGGTTTTAATAACATAATCAGTTTTAAATAAATTAAATTTAGAAATTTTATAAATTTGTTCTTTATCAACTTTAGGAATTTCCCATTCATCAATAGCCTAAGTAATAAATCTCTTTTGTTGGTATGGTTATCTTGGTATGGTTCAACTGAACTATACACCTAGGTTATCCATTTGAGATATCAGATACAGTAAGTGGCCTATTTTTGAACCTGTGTGTAAGTCCCGATTGGTAGGGCAGTTGAAGGGTATAACCTGGCCGAATTCTTGAGATATCATAACCGGATTCCTTTGGTGTTTAGTATAACCGGACCACTGTCATTAAAATCTATGCTATCTAATAAAATGGATCCTTTATTATGTAGATCGGTTAGTAGTAATAAATCTGAAGACTCAGATAACTCAGAAATTAAAAGGGTAATAAATAGAAATGAATTAATTTTACAAGATTTTAGTAAAGCTATTGATGAATGGGAAATTCCTAAAGTTGATAAAGAACAAATTTATAAAATTTCTAAATTTAATTTATTTAAAACTGATTATGTTATTAAAACCGAAGAAAGAGATTTCCAATTAAGTAAACCTTTTGAACGTATAACTCTTTTGTCTTCTAAAACTTTGCAACATCATAAAAGTAAAAAATATAAATATATTCATATAGGATTAATTCAAGTTGGAATAAAACCTTTAACCAGAGAAGGATTAAATACTAGTATCCTTGCAGTAGTAAGAGATGCTAGATTTTTAAATTTTCAAGATTCTTTATTAGGATCAGTTGAGACTAGCTTAAGTGAAGGACCAATCTCTTTTGAGGTCTATCCAGATATGACTGTCTCATTAAATGATTTAAATATTTTAGAAAGTATAGTTTTGGAAATTAAAACCCATAATTATAAAATGAAGCAAGGATCAATTCCTATAGCTTTAATTTATAAAATTCATTATAAGGCAATGAATTCAGCCTTTGGTACTAAATATAAACTACAACCTAAAATTGGTGAAACAAGATTTCTTCAAACAGATTTGACTAAAACAAACACAGTAATTCCTAAAACCATCCAATGGAAGGATATAACACTTCCAGATGAATGGATTTTAGAAGGGGTTGTACCTCCTCCAGTTATTGATAAAGTAAAACCAAACATCAATTTGCAAAAAATTGAACAATTTGAAGATGGTAAAGTAACTTTAAAATTTAATAGAAGTCAAAGTATGAGGTATGCAGGGTCATCTTCCTCCGTAACTACAGATGAAAATGATAAACCTACTTCCTCTATACCTTCTGTTATTTATGCTAAATATAAAGAGACTGAGCCTAAACCAATAATTCAAACATTAGTAAAACCAAGATTTTCTACTTCTGATATTCCAAATTTAAAAATGAAAGGTGTTGATTATAGTAATTCTATACCACAGGCAGTTTATAATCCTGTAGATAATTATGTTAATCAACAATCAAATTTAGTAAATACACCTCCAGTATCACCAACAGCTTCAGCCATAACTGAAAATGTTAGTGAACTCAATAGGGAATTAAATGTACTTAATAAAGACGATATAGAAAAAAATTTAATAAAAGAAGTATCTAAAATTAAAAATTTACTTAAAATGAAACAGATATTAAAACAATATACTTTTGAAGAATTAAAATATGAATATTTAGATTATAAATTAAATACTCAAACTGAAGTTAAATTCTTTGATTGGTACAAACTTATTAAAGAAAATTCTTCTAATAAAAGTTTAAATCCAATTACTGTAAGAGATAAAAGACCAGAATGGATAGTAAATGATCAGACAATTAAAAGTGATTTTCCACCTAAAACAATTAGTAAATTAAAACATCAAGATCATGAAATTGTCTGTGCTCCATTTAAAAATATAAGGGAAAATGATACAAATAATAAATTAATTGAACAAAATAATTTTAGTAATGCCAGTTTAATTTGTTTAAATACACAATTAAAACGGATAGAAAATTTATTAGAAGATAAACCAATTGTAAATGAGATTGTAAAAGGTAAAGAAAAGGTAAAAACTCATATGTTTAAACCTTACCAAATTTCTCAATCTAGTAAAAATGAATTTCTAAATACACTAAAAGATCAATTAAGTAAAATTCAAGTTAGATCTGCGACTACCCAACATGTAGCTCAGGATACTCCTCAATCATCAGCATCAAGAAATATAAATATAATTGAAGAAAACACCAACTCTGATGTTAGTGAACCTGACTCAGAAAATATTCAACAATTTGAAATCAATCCTATAAATCATCATAGAGAAATAGTAAATAGAGCACCAGACTTAGGAATTGTTGATAAACCTAATACTATATCTCAATTTAAATATAATGCTTCAACAATCTATGAATGGAACATAGATGGTCTAAGTGAATATAATATCTTAAGTATTTTGCAACAAATGACAATGGCTGCAAATGCTTATAAAACACAGTCAATCATTTCTGATAAAGCTATAGCAGAAATCTTAATTGCTGGATTTACCGGCCAACTTAAAGGATGGTGGGATTATCATCTCACTGACCAACAACATTTAGAAATTCTAAATTCAATTCAAATAAATGATGAAGGTGAACCTATATATGATGAAAATGGTGAAGTAATTCAAGATGCGGTGTCATCTTTAATTCTCACTATTTCACTTCATTTTATAGGAGATCCATCTCACTTAAAGGATAAAAATGCCGAGTTACTTAGTAATTTAAAATGTAAACATTTAGGTGATTTTCAAAATTATAAAACGACTTTTCTCACTAGATTAATGTTAAGGGAAGACTCTAATCAAAGCTTTTGGAAAGAAAAGTTTTTAGCTGGGTTACCTTATTTCTTGGGAGAAAAAGTTAGAAATCATATTAAACAACAACATGGTCAACCTATACCTTATAGTAAATTAACCTATGGACAATTAATTTGTATAATTCAAAAGGAAGGTTTACAAATATGTCATGATCTAAAACTTCAAAGAAAGATAAAATATGAAATGCAGAAAACTAAAAAAGAATTAGGATCTTTTTGTAAACAATTTGACTATAGTATAACTTCTCCACAGAAATGTGAGGGCCAATGTTCTAAAATCAATAAACCTAAAAAATATTATAGAAATAAATACTCTAAAAAACAATATAGATATACACCTAGTCAAGATAAATTTTATAGTAAAAAGAGAACAAAGTCTTCTTATAGACACAAAAATAAACAACCTTCTAAATCTACAACTAAAACTTCTTATAAAAATTTGACTTGTTACAATTGTGGTAAAAAAGGGCATACATCTAAATTTTGTAAATTTAATAAAAGATTACATGAATTAAATTTGGAAGATAATGTTTTAAATAAAATATATGAACTATATATTGATTCGGGTTCTTCGGAATCTGAGATTAACGAAAGTGAAAATCAAATTGATGAATTAGGAACCACTTCAAGTTCTTCCAGTTCATCAAAATTTTCTTTAAACATGTTATCTAAAGATCAAACTAATTTATTAACAGTAGTTAATGAAATTGAAGATCAAGAAACTAGAGCTAAACTTCTTAAAAAACTAATAATAAGTTTTGAAGATGAAGATGATATAAAAAATATTACTCCTAAAATTCAGTCTAATACTTATGATTTAACTACCATATTAAATAAAAATAAACCTAAAAAGGTCAATGCGGATGAATCTACTAAAGAATTATATAAAGACATTAAGATGCTAAAAAATGAAGTAAAAGAATTAAAAACCCAACTTCAACAAAACTCTAAAAAAATAAAAATACTAGAATCCCAACTTATTTCTAGTTCTTCCTCAGAAGAAGATGAACCAGATAATAATTTAAAAATAAATGAATTAGATGAAGATGTAGATTGTAATTTTCTCAATTTATTACAAGAAATTACTTCACGAAAATATTTAGTAAAAATAAACATTCAAATAAATGATTTTGTGATAGATGCAATTGCACTCTTTGACACAGGTGCAGATTTAAACTGTATAAAATCTGACCTAGTTCCTAAAAGATATTGGTTAAAAACTAGTGAAAAATTAAGTACAGCTAATAAATCTAAACTTGAAATTATAGGAAAGACAGATGCAGTAATCATAAATCAAGAATTAGAAATAAACACAGTATTTTTATTATCTCCTCAAATAAATTATATGGTCATTTTAGGTACTCCTTTTATAAACCTAATAACACCATACTCAGTAAAAGAAGATTGTATTAAATTCAAAATAAGAAATAGTAGAGCTAGATTAGAATTTACAGAAAAACCTAAAACAAAACAATTAAATTTGTTAAAAGCTCATTCAGTTAAAATATTAGAAATCAATTCTTTAATAAAATCTAAAGAAGAAAATATAAAAGATTTAAATAACAATATCCATTTAAATAGAATTCAAACTCAATTAGACAGAGATCTTGTTAAACATAAAATTCAAAATCTCCAAACATTAATGGAAAAAGAACTATGTGCTGAGCATCCAAGTGCATTTTGGGATCGTAAACAACACATGGTAGATTTACCATATGAAAAAGATTTTGATGAAAAAACTATTAAAACTAAAGCTCGACCAATTCAGATGAATCCTGAATTAATTGAGCATTGTAAAATAGAAATTCAAGATTTAATAAATAAAAAATTAATTTGTAAATCTAGAAGTCCTTGGTCATGTGCAGCTTTTTATGTCAATAAAAATGCTGAAATTGAACGAGGTGTTCCAAGACTAGTAATAAATTATAAACCATTAAATACAGCTTTAAAATGGATCAGATATCCAATTCCTAATAAAAAAGACCTACTAAAGAAATTATACAATGCAAATATTTTTAGTAAATTTGATATGAAATCTGGTTATTGGCAGATTCAAATTGATCCTAAAGACAGATATAAAACAACATTCACAGTTCCATTTGGTCAATATGAATGGAATGTAATGCCTTTTGGATTAAAAAATGCTCCTTCTGAATTTCAGAGGATCATGAATGACATATTTAATCCCTATAGTAAATTTTGTATAGTATACATTGATGATGTGTTAATATTTAGTCAAACTATTGATGATCATTTTAAACACTTAAAAACTTTTTGTATGGTAATTAGGCAAAATGGTTTAGCACTTAGTAAAACAAAGATGGATCTATTCAAAACTAAAATTAGATTTTTAGGCCATTATATTGAACAAGGTAAGATTCAACCTATAGAAAGAGCACTTGTTTTTGGTGAAAAATTTCCTGATGAAATTACTAATAAACCCCAATTACAACGTTTTCTTGGTTGTTTAAATTATGTAATTGATTTTTATCCAAATTTAAATTGCATGATAAAACCATTACATAATAGACTTTGTAAAAATGCTGGTCCTTGGACAACTCAGCATACTCAATTAATAAAAAAGATAAAATTCTTGGTAAAAGAAATTCCTTACTTATATATTCCTGATCCTAATGCTTTTAAAATTGTTGAAACTGATGCTTCTAATATTGGTTATGGAGGCATTTTAAAACAAAAAGTAAATGGTAAAGAAAGGATAATCCAATATACTTCAGGTCATTGGACTCCAACCCAATTAAATTATTCTACTATTAAAAAAGAAATTTTAAGTATTGTTATTTGTATAAATAAATTTCAATCTGATCTTTTAAATCAAAAATTTTTACTTCGTATTGATTGTAAATCTGCAAAAGATGTTCTGCAGAAAGATGTCCAAAACCTTGCCTCT
Source organism: Jatropha curcas (assembly GCF_041381405.1). Taxonomy (NCBI): domain Eukaryota; kingdom Viridiplantae; phylum Streptophyta; class Magnoliopsida; order Malpighiales; family Euphorbiaceae; genus Jatropha; species Jatropha curcas. The sequence continues at coordinate 23,033,358 of NC_143151.1, forward strand.
AAACAAATTTTTGCTAGATGGCAAGCACTTTTAAGTATTTTTGAATTTGACATAGAATATATTAAAGGCAATGATAATAATATTCCAGACTTTCTAACAAGAGAATTCTTACAGAACCATGGGACGAAAGAAGGATAAAGGGAAAGAAATTAAACAAGATTCCAGCTCCCCAACTAAAGCTCTTTCTGAGCACTCTGAAGACCTTAAAACCTTAAACACTAAAAACACTCCTCCTAAAGATCTTAAAAAATGGATTGAAGAACTTTCTCAATCTCCCGAGGTAATTAAAGCCCTGCAGGGTATGGCATCCTCTTCCACAGAGGACCCAGGTATGTTTTCTAAATCTAAAGCGATCGTATCCGCTCATGATACGGCTACTCTGTCTCAAACGGTAGACAGTAAAGAGTTATCAAATCCGTTGATGGCTGTGGATTTGCCAAAAATCCAATATAAATCTACTGGTAGTATACATAAATGGTTTGATAAAAATTTATTTGATTTTGAAATAGAAGTTGAGGATGGATATAATCATACCAATCCTTGGCAAATTATAAAAAATTATTATCCTGAGAATTGGTTTTTTATGCCAACAGATTTGTCAAAACCTCAGGCCTATTATAATAATATATTATTAGATACTGAATCAGTAAACATCAAACATACTTTTGATAAAAATGGAATAATTTCTTATTCTTCTATAAAAATAAAACGCGTCATCCATCCTAAGGATTGGCCCGTACATTCTTTAGTAACACCAGTAAAATTTAAAGGATTACATAAATATAATATGAGTTATAATTATTTTGATTATAAAAAAGCATGGGATACGATATTTTGTCTTCAAAATCCCACCACTACTCATTCATGGTTAATATATTTTGATCAAAATATACGCACTGATTTAAAAATCCCAAATTGGTTTAAACGATGGTGGCAATTTAAGGGAATTTCAGAGGAAATCATTCCTCATGATATCCTTTATTTGTATCAGTTCTTTAAAACCCATTATAAACCCAAACCCGAAGAAGTCCATATTCCTTCCCTAATGTATTATTGTATGACCTTCTTCACTCCATGGGTATATCAATGGTATTTTGATTATCAGTATGTTCCAGGAAGTCAAATTCCCATGATAGTAAAAAGACATAAAATAAAATGGTGGGGATCATTCAAGAATTCCACCACTGAACATAAAATTAGTCAATGGATCCGCAATAAATTATCCAGCCCATCTAAACCAGCTTTAACCTATGCCCATACATTAGCTATTCAGGATAACCCCCAGTTTGGTATCCAAAAAGCCCAATGTCAGGCCCGGTTAGCTGCAGCCAAAACAGCAGAAGAATATAGATTGATCTGTCAAGAGATGTCTGAACAACTCTCAACCAGTTCAAATCAGCCCATAAAACCATCCACCAGTAAAGCCCACAGTGCATCCTCCAGTAAATCTTCAAACACCACACACCATAAAGACAAGGGTAAAATCGTTTTACCATCATCCTCATCATCTAGTTCATCTAGTGACGAAAGTGATGACAGCGATATCATAAAAATCCAAAGTAAAGCAGGTAAAAAAGAAAAAGAAAGAAAAAAGAAGTTAAAACAAAAAGAAAAAATAAAAAGAAAAGAAAAGATAAAAAAGAAAAAGAAGGACACATCATCGTCCTCATCTTATTCTGAATCACTGTAAATAGGCAGAAGGAACCTTATTCCTTCACTCTTTGTAAAATACCCAATCAAAGCGGCACACAAGTTTTTAGTAAAAAATCAACTCAGCAACAGTAAAATTCCACTCAGCAACAGTAAAGATCCACTCGCCAACAGTAAAGGTCAACTTGGCACAGTAAAAGCAAGCAGTAGGGATTCTCCGACAGAGACTACTGTTCACCAACAGTAAAAGCAAACAGTAGAGATTCTTCGACAGAGACTACTGTTCACCAACAGTAAAAGCAAACAGTAGAGATTCTTCGACAAAGACTACTGTTCACCAACAGTAAAAGTAAACAGTAGAGATTCTTCGACAGAAACTACTGTTCACCAATAGTAAAAGTAAATAGTAAAGATTCCAGAAATTTTATTTAAGGGAGCCTTTTCCCCTTGTGAAGGCATAGATTGTAAACTGATAATACAGCATATACTCCAATATAGGCATAGTAATTCTCTCCCTAAACTATCTCCCTCCTTTCCCAGTTCGATTGTAAAGGGTTCAAGTGTTGAAAGTCTTAAAATTCTTGTAAGTTAAAACTAGTTTAAGTTTATCATTTAAAGTTTAATTTTTGTATTTAAATATTGTAATACTATTTTGTTATTTTAATTATTTATTTTAGTCAATATAAATTGCTACTTTTAAAGCCCTGTTAAAGGCTTCATTCTCTTCTCCCTCCACACTCTGACTTAGTTCTGGGGAACCCAGGCTAAGGTTGCAGGAACCCTAAACCTTAATTAAAATAAAATCAATTAAAATTGGTTGAGTTAATTGATAAATATTAAATTGATTTGAGTTTTGCTTGTTGTATAAGTATGCTCTGTGGTTGCACCTTAGTGTGATCTTCCACATCAGAAATATCATTCTTGTATGTTTATAAAAATCTTTGGTATATCAGCTGGAAACACATAACCTCCTGGTGTTTATCATTGCACTTGATAAACAAGGGAAACCTTGTGCTACAACGCTACGTACCAAGAAAATAGTAATGATTTATATGATTATAAATCCTATTGATAATAGTATATTATTTGACATATATATTAATGATATCTTGATTAATATGTATATTGATAATGATCGCTGCTTAGTTCATGCTTATATAGGTTTTGATATGTATGATATGTTTATTAATTTATAAATATTAAAATCAACTTAATATCTGAGTCTGAGTAATTAATTAAACGGTCCTTATCTCTTTTGTTGGTATCAGAGCCTAAGGATTTAGAACTGCTAAAAGATATACATATAAAGTCTCCAATTTATTAATATATCATAGGTTATCTTGGTATGGTTCAACTGAACTATACACCTAGGTTATCCATTTGAGATATCAGATACAGTAAGTGGCCTATTTTTGAACCCGTGTGTAAGTCCCGATTGGTAGGGCAGTTGAAGGGTATAACCTGGCCGAATTCTTGAGATATCATAACCGGATTCCTTTGGTGTTTAGTATAACCGGACCACTGTCATTAAAATCTATGCTATCTAATAAAATGGATCCTTTATTATGTAGATCGGTTAGTAGTAATAAATCTGAAGACTCAGATAACTCAGAAATTAAAAGGGTAATAAATAGAAATGAATTAATTTTACAAGATTTTAGTAAAGCTATTGATGAATGGGAAATTCCTAAAGTTGATAAAGAACAAATTTATAAAATTTCTAAATTTAATTTATTTAAAACTGATTATGTTATTAAAACCGAAGAAAGAGATTTCCAATTAAGTAAACCTTTTGAACGTATAACTCTTTTGTCTTCTAAAACTTTGCAACATCATAAAAGTAAAAAATATAAATATATTCATATAGGATTAATTCAAGTTGGAATAAAACCTTTAACCAGAGAAGGATTAAATACTAGTATCCTTGCAGTAGTAAGAGATGCTAGATTTTTAAATTTTCAAGATTCTTTATTAGGATCAGTTGAGACTAGCTTAAGTGAAGGACCAATCTCTTTTGAGGTCTATCCAGATATGACTGTCTCATTAAATGATTTAAATATTTTAGAAAGTATAGTTTTGGAAATTAAAACCCATAATTATAGAATGAAGCAAGGATCAATTCCTATAGCTTTAATTTATAAAATTCATTATAAGGCAATGAATTCAGCCTTTGGTACTAAATATAAACTACAACCTAAAATTGGTGAAACAAGATTTCTTCAAACAGATTTGACTAAAACAAACACAGTAATTCCTAAAACCATCCAATGGAAGGATATAACACTTCCAGATGAATGGATTTTAGAAGGGGTTGTACCTCCTCCAGTTATTGATAAAGTAAAACCAAACATCAATTTGCAAAAAATTGAACAATTTGAAGATGGTAAAGTAACTTTAAAATTTAATAGAAGTCAAAGTATGAGGTATGCAGGGTCATCTTCCTCCGTAACTACAGATGAAAATGATAAACCTACTTCCTCTATACCTTCTGTTATTTATGCTAAATATAAAGAGACTGAGCCTAAACCAATAATTCAAACATTAGTAAAACCAAGATTTTCTACTTCTGATATTCCAAATTTAAAAATGAAAGGTGTTGATTATAGTAATTCTATACCACAGGCAGTTTATAATCCTGTAGATAATTATGTTAATCAACAATCAAATTTAGTAAATACACCTCCAGTATCACCAACAGCTTCAGCCATAACTGAAAATGTTAGTGAACTCAATAGGGAATTAAATGTACTTAATAAAGACGATATAGAAAAAAATTTAATAAAAGAAGTATCTAAAATTAAAAATTTACTTAAAATGAAACAGATATTAAAACAATATACTTTTGAAGAATTAAAATATGAATATTTAGATTATAAATTAAATACTCAAACTGAAGTTAAATTCTTTGATTGGTACAAACTTATTAAAGAAAATTCTTCTAATAAAAGTTTAAATCCAATTACTGTAAGAGATAAAAGACCAGAATGGATAGTAAATGATCAGACAATTAAAAGTGATTTTCCACCTAAAACAATTAGTAAATTAAAACATCAAGATCATGAAATTGTCTGTGCTCCATTTAAAAATATAAGGGAAAATGATACAAATAATAAATTAATTGAACAAAATAATTTTAGTAATGCCAGTTTAATTTGTTTAAATACACAATTAAAACGGATAGAAAATTTATTAGAAGATAAACCAATTGTAAATGAGATTGTAAAAGGTAAAGAAAAGGTAAAAACTCATATGTTTAAACCTTACCAAATTTCTCAATCTAGTAAAAATGAATTTCTAAATACACTAAAAGATCAATTAAGTAAAATTCAAGTTAGATCTGCGACTACCCAACATGTAGCTCAGGATACTCCTCAATCATCAGCATCAAGAAATATAAATATAATTGAAGAAAACACCAACTCTGATGTTAGTGAACCTGACTCAGAAAATATTCAACAATTTGAAATCAATCCTATAAATCATCATAGAGAAATAGTAAATAGAGCACCAGACTTAGGAATTGTTGATAAACCTAATACTATATCTCAATTTAAATATAATGCTTCAACAATCTATGAATGGAACATAGATGGTCTAAGTGAATATAATATCTTAAGTATTTTGCAACAAATGACAATGGCTGCAAATGCTTATAAAACACAGTCAATCATTTCTGATAAAGCTATAGCAGAAATCTTAATTGCTGGATTTACCGGCCAACTTAAAGGATGGTGGGATTATCATCTCACTGACCAACAACATTTAGAAATTCTAAATTCAATTCAAATAAATGATGAAGGTGAACCTATATATGATGAAAATGGTGAAGTAATTCAAGATGCGGTGTCATCTTTAATTCTCACTATTTCACTTCATTTTATAGGAGATCCATCTCACTTAAAGGATAAAAATGCCGAGTTACTTAGTAATTTAAAATGTAAACATTTAGGTGATTTTCAAAATTATAAAACGACTTTTCTCACTAGATTAATGTTAAGGGAAGACTCTAATCAAAGCTTTTGGAAAGAAAAGTTTTTAGCTGGGTTACCTTATTTCTTGGGAGAAAAAGTTAGAAATCATATTAAACAACAACATGGTCAACCTATACCTTATAGTAAATTAACCTATGGACAATTAATTTGTATAATTCAAAAGGAAGGTTTACAAATATGTCATGATCTAAAACTTCAAAGAAAGATAAAATATGAAATGCAGAAAACTAAAAAAGAATTAGGATCTTTTTGTAAACAATTTGACTATAGTATAACTTCTCCACAGAAATGTGAGGGCCAATGTTCTAAAATCAATAAACCTAAAAAATATTATAGAAATAAATACTCTAAAAAACATTTATTGTTTACAAAGCTTTTGTTGGTATCAGAGCCAGAACATTTAACACTGATAGTAAATCTATTATGATAGAGGAAGCCGACTGAAATACCGTGGAAAGGTTTGGGTATGCCTACTGAACCCGTTGTAAGTCCCGTTTTGAGTTGATTGTTGGGCAGTGAAGGGTATAACCAGGCGATGATCCCTAACTTGTTGGTATTAGAACATGGATCCTTTATTGTGTAGATCTGCTAATAGTATTAAATGGGATGTTTTTGAATCTTCAAAATTTCAAAGGATTATTAATGGAAATGAATTAATTTCTAAGGATATTTCTAAAGCTATTGATGAAAAAATGATTTCTACAGTAATTGTTTCTGAAAAAAAAATGATTTTAAGATTTCTACAGTAAATGTTTCTACAGTCGAAGAACAATTCTATAAAAATTCTAAGTTTTATGAAATAGCAACTAGACATAAAAAACCCCGAACATTAAATTTACTTACTAAAGAAATTATTGAAAACGAATTACTTGAAGAAGTATCTAAAATTAAAAATTTACTTAAAATGAAACAGATATTAAAACAATATACTTTTGAAGAATTAAAATCTGAATATTTAGACTATAAACTAAATAGGCAAAATGAAATAAAATTCTTTGATTGGTATAACTTAATTAAAGAAAATCAATCTGATAAAGGTGTAAATCCAGTAACATGTCTAAAATCACAATTAATTTGTAAAAATGATCACACACAAATCTCTACATCGCATAGAAAATATAAGAAAAAATCAATTAAAAAATCGTATAAAAATTTAACTTGCTATACTTGTGGTAAACAAGGACATACTGCTAAAGTTTGTAAATGCAATAAAGAATTGAAGAACAATTCATCTAAAAAATTAAAACCCTTAACTTGCTATCATTGTGGTAAAATAGGGCACACAACTAAATTTTGTAAACTTTTACTCAAACAAAATAAATTAGGTATGACGAATTTAATAAAAGAAGAACCAATAATAAATGAAAAACCCATTGTAAATGAAAGTGTAAAAGGTAAAGAAAAAATTCAATCTCATGTTTTTAAACCATATCACATTTCACAGTCTCATAAACAAGAATTTGTCCACATATTAAAAGATCAATTAAGTAAACTTGAAGTGCATTCAGCATCACGAAATATAAATAATTTAGAAGAAACTTCTAATTCTGAACTTAGTGAACCAGAATCAGAAGATGTAAAACAATTTGAATTAAATCCAATAAATCATCATAGGGAAATAGTAAATAGAGCTCCAGATTTAGGTATAATTGATAAACCTAATACCATAAATCAATTTAAATATAATGCTTCAACTATTTATGAATGGAACATAGATGGTTTAAGTGAATATAACATATTAAGTATTTTGCAACAAATGACAATGGCTGCAAATGCTTATAAAACACAGTCAATCATTTCTGATAAAGCTATAGCAGAAATCTTAATTGCTGGATTTACCGGTCAACTTAAAGGATGGTGGGATTATCATCTCACTGAAAAACAACATGAAGACATTCTAAATTCAATTAAAATTGATGAAGATGAGCAACCTATATATGATGAAAATGGTGATGTAATACAATTGGATTTACAAAATTGAAAGACATATACAAAATTTAAAAGATTAGACTTACAAAGTTTAAAGAATCTCTTTTGTCGTCCTCTTGGTATAACAACGCCACGTATCATACTTAAAATCATTTTCATAATTTAAATTCATATTTTTTAATTTACTATATATCTCTATCTATAACTACTTTCCTATATTTTGCTCTTGCCTACTTTAAATCTTCCTTGCAGCCTTACAAGAACAATGGAGAGAAGGAAAGCTACTGGGAGTAAACACTCACCCATTAAAGCTCTTTCAGAGCAAATTGAGGTTATTACTAAATCCCTTACCACTAAAATATCCCTCTCTAGCGATATTAAACAATGGATTGATACTCATCCTCAATCCACTAAAATCCTTCTAAAGATATTATATGATATAGTATCTTCTTCAGCGGAAGATACGCAGGTATGACTTCTAAACTTAAACGCGATCGTATCCGCTTATGATACGGCTACTCTGTCTCAAACGGTAGACAGTAAAGAGCTATCAAATCCGTTAATGGCTGTGGATTTGCCAAAAATCCAATTCAATTTAACTAGTAAAATACTGTAATGGTTTTCAACCCATTTGTATCCTTATGGTTAAAGGATGATCCACCAGTATCATTCCTTGGCCCATTGTAAAGGTCATTATAAAACCCATCCTCGAAGAATAGGGCTGGCCATTCTTTTCGCCCTGGGTATATTATAGGTATATTAGTCAAGCCCAATAAAATAGGCCCAAATGGTCTCAATAATATTTGGCATAAAAAGATAAAATTATATTATCATCATCACCTTCACATGGTGATAGTGCAATTCATGATGATATTCCATTATTACAGTCAAAAGATAAAAGAAAAATGAAAAGAAAAGAAAAGTGATAATAAAAAGAAAAGTAAAAAGAAGGACAGCTCATTGTCCTCATCTTCTTGTAAAAGGCAGAAGGAACCTAATTCCTTCAACTCATTATTTTTGTAAAAACGACAACGCATCATCAAACTGATCATATGGCAGACCAAAGACTATTTATACACAGTAAAGGTCAACCACTATTCAGCATAGGAAAGGCCAAGCTACTATTCCAACAGTAGAAGCCAGGTTACTATTATCAACAGTAAAAGTAAAGATTCTGTGGCAGACAACCCACTGTTCATCCACAGTAAAAGTCAAGATTCGGTGGCAGACAAGTCACTATTCGTCCACAGTAAAAAGTAAAGATTCTGTGGCAGACAAGTCACTGTTCATCAACAGTAAAAAGCACCAGAAAGATTCCTAAATTTTATATATAAAGAGAGCTTCTCCTCTTTGTGAAGGCATTGTCCAATTATAGGCAATCCTAAGCCTAAAAGCTTAGTTAGTAAATCTCTCTCCTCTCTTTCCAACGTCCACTGTAAGGATTCAAGGTTAGAGATTCTTTAAACTTTGTAAGTCTAATCTTTTAAATTTTGTATATGTCTTTCAATTTTGTAAATCAAATTTAATTTTTGTAATTAAATAAAGTTTTATATTTTCAATATAAATTGCTACTTCTTAAAGCCCTGTTAAAGGCTTCATTCTCTTCTCCCTCCACATTCTGACTTAATTCTGGGGATCCCAGGTTAAGGTTGCAGGAACCCTAAACCTTTAAAATTGTTCTTGCGTAAAATTGTATGTTGTATAAGTATGCTCTGTGGTTGCACCTTAGTGTGATCTTCCACATCAGAAAATTGTAAATTTGTATGTTGATTCTGAAGTAAAATTCATTATTGTTTAAAACTGATCATCATCTTTTATATTCATTTATCCTCGTTTCAAAAGATTCAGATCTTGTAACGGTCCTAGAAGCTTTTGTTGGTATCAGAGCCTGAACATTTAACACTGTTAGTAAATCTATTATGATAGAGGAAGCCGACTGAAATACCGTGGAAAAGTTTGGGTATGCCTACTGAACCCGTTGTAAGTCCCTTTTTGAGTTGATTGTTGGGCAGTGAAGGGTATAACCAGGCGATGATCCCTAACTTGTTGGTATTAGAACATGGATCCTTTATTATGTAGATCTGCTAATAGTCTTAAATGGAATGATTTTGAATCTTCAAAAATTCAAAGGATTATTAATAGAAATGAATTAATTTCTAAGGATGATTATAAAGCTATTGATGAAAAGATGATTTCTACAGTAATTGTTACTGATAAAAATGGTTTTAAGATCTCTACAGTAAATGTTTCTACAGTTGCTAAAAACCTCAATATTTTAACTAAAAAAGATATTGAAAAAGATTTATTAAATGAAATATCTAAAATAAAAAACTTAATTAAAATGAAGCAGATTCTCAAAACTTATCCTTTTGAAGAATTAAAATCTGAATATTTAGACTATAAACTAAATAGGCAAAATGAAATACAATTCTTTGATTGGTATAACTTAATTAAAGAAAATCAATCTGATAAAGGTGTAAATCCAGTAACATGTCTAGAATCACAATTAATTTGTAAAAATGATCACACACAAACATCTACATCTCCTAAAAAACATAAGGAAAAATCAATTAAAAAATCGTATAAAGATTTAAATTGTTATACTTGTGGAAAACACGGTCATACAGCTAAAGTTTGTAAATGCAATAAAAAATCGAAGAAAATTTCGTATAAAAAATCAAAAATCATAACTTGTTATCATTGTGGTAAAATAGGATACACATCTAAATTTTGTAAAATTTTAATTAAACAAAATAAATTAAGTACTACAGATTTAATTAATGAAAAACCAATTGTAAATAAAAGTGTTAAAGGTAAAGAAACAATAAAAAGTCATCAACTTTCTCAGTCTAGTAAATTTGAATTTGTAAACCAATTAAAAAATCAATTAAATAAGCTTGACATACATTCAACAACTACCCAACTAGTAGCTCCTGACACCCCTCAGGCTTCTCCAACTATAAACATTATAGAAGAACATTCTGATTTTGAGTCTGGATCACAAGACGAAAACTCAGAAGATATAAAACAATTTGACATAAATCCAATAAATCATCATAGGGAAATAATAAATAGAGCACCTGATTTAGGTATAATTAATAAACCGAACACTATCAGTCAATTTAAATATAATGCTTCAACAATCTATGAATGGAACATAGATGGTTTAAGTGAATATAATATATTAAGTCTTTTGCAACAAATGACAATGGCTGCAAATGCTTATAAAACTCAGTCAATTATATCTGATAAAACTATAGCAGAAATCTTAATTGCTGGCTTTACCGGCCAACTTAAAGGATGGTGGGATTATCATCTCACTGAAAAACAACATGAAGACATTCTAAATTCAATTAAAATTGATGAAGATGAGCAACCTATATATGATGAAAATGGTGATGTAATACAAGATGCAGTGTCATCTTTAATTCTTACTATTTCATTACATTTTATAGGAGATCCATCTCACATAAAAGATAAAAATGCGGAATTACTAAGTAATCTTAAATGTAGAACATTAGGTGATTTTCAAGAATATAAAACCATCTTTCTCACCCGATTAATGTTAAGGGAAGATTCAAGTCAAGATTTTTGGAAAGAAAAATTCTTGGCGGGATTACCTTATTTTTTGGGAGAAAAAGTTAGGAATTTTATTAAACAGCAACATGGTAATCCTATACCTTATAGGAAATTAACATATGGTCAATTAATTAGTATAATTTATAAAGAAGGTCTACAAATCTGTCATGATTTGAAACTTCAAAGAAATTTAAAATATGAAATGCGTAAAACTGAAAGAGAATTAGGATCTTATTGTAAACAATTTGATTATGACATAACATCTCCTCCAAGATGTGATGGCCAGTGTTCTAGATCACATAAACCTAATAAAAATTCTAAACGACATTATAAAGATAAATCTTATCAAAATGACAAATTTGATTCTAATAAAAGAAAATATCATAAAACTTCTTATAACGATTTGACATGTTATACATGTGGTAAGAAGGGACATACGTTTAACTTTTGTAAATTCAATAAAAAATTAAATGCATTAAATTTGGAAAAAGAAGTTTTGAATAAAATCTATAAACTGTATATTGATTCAGATAATTCAGAATCTGAATTTAGAAAAAGTAAAAATCAAATTGATGAATTAGATTCAACAACCAGTTCATCCGAATAAAATATTTTTGTATTATACAGTATCTTTGTATTTCTAGTAAAATTCCGTAGTATATACTTATTTGATAAACAGTACTTATTTTTAAAGATGATGATCAGTTTTAAACAATAATGAATTTTACTTCAGAATCAACATACAAATTTATAATTTTCTGATGTGGAAGATCACACTAAGGTGCAACCACAGAGCATACTTATACAACATACAATTTTACGCAAGAAATAGTAGAGCTAGGTTTCCCTTATCTCTGCTTCGTCACAAGGTCACACAGGCACTGATTTAAAAATCCCAAATTGGTTTAAACGATGGTGGCAATTTAAGGGAATTTCAGAGGAAATCATTCCTCATGATATCCTTTATTTGTATCAGTTCTTTAAAACCCATTATAAACCCAAACCCGAAGAAGTCCATATTCCTTCCCTAATGTATTATTGTATGACCTTCTTCACTCCATGGGTATATCAATGGTATTTTGATTATCAGTATGTTCCAGGAAGTCAAATTCCCATGATAGTAAAAAGACATAAAATAAAATGGTGGGGATCATTCAAGAATTCCACCACTGAACATAAAATTAGTCAATGGATCCGCAATAAATTATCCAGCCCATCTAAACCAGCTTTAACCTATGCCCATACATTAGCTATTCAGGATAACCCCCAGTTTGGTATCCAAAAAGCCCAATGTCAGGCCCGGTTAGCTGCAGCCAAAACAGCAGAAGAATATAGATTGATCTGTCAAGAGATGTCTGAACAACTCTCAACCAGTTCAAATCAGCCCATAAAACCATCCACCAGTAAAGCCCACAGTGCATCCTCCAGTAAATCTTCAAACACCACACACCATAAAGACAAGGGTAAAATCGTTTTACCATCATCCTCATCATCTAGTTCATCTAGTGACGAAAGTGATGACAGCGATATCATAAAAATCCAAAGTAAAGCAGGTAAAAAAGAAAAAGAAAGAAAAAAGAAGTTAAAACAAAAAGAAAAAATAAAAAGAAAAGAAAAGATAAAAAAGAAAAAGAAGGACACATCATCGTCCTCATCTTATTCTGAATCACTGTAAATAGGCAGAAGGAACCTTATTCCTTCACTCTTTGTAAAATACCCAATCAAAGCGGCACACAAGTTTTTAGTAAAAAATCAACTCAGCAACAGTAAAATTCCACTCAGCAACAGTAAAGATCCACTCGCCAACAGTAAAGGTCAACTTGGAACAGTAAAAGCAAACAGTAGAGATTCTTCGACAGAGACTACTGTTCACTAACAGTAAAAGCAAACAGTAGAGATTCTTCGACAAAGACTACTGTTCACCAACAGTAAAAGTAAACAGTAGAGATTCTTCGACAGAAACTACTGTTCACCAATAGTAAAAGTAAATAGTAAAGATTCCAGAAATTTTATTTAAGGGAGCCTTTTCCCCTTGTGAAGGCATAGATTGTAAACTGATAATACAGCATATACTCCAATATAGGCATAGTAATTCTCTCCCTAAACTATCTCCCTCCTTTCCCAGTTCGATTGTAAAGGGTTCAAGTGTTGAAAGTCTTAAAATTCTTGTAAGTTAAAACTAGTTTAAGTTTATCATTTAAAGTTTAATTTTTGTATTTAAATATTGTAATACTATTTTGTTATTTTAATTATTTATTTTAGTCAATATAAATTGCTACTTTTAAAGCCCTGTTAAAGGCTTCATTCTCTTCTCCCTCCACACTCTGACTTAGTTCTGGGGAACCCAGGCTAAGGTTGCAGGAACCCTAAACCTTAATTAAAATAAAATCAATTAAAATTGGTTGAGTTAATTGATAAATATTAAATTGATTTGAGTTTTGCTTGTTGTATAAGTATGCTCTGTGGTTGCACCTTAGTGTGATCTTCCACATCAGAAATATCATTCTTGTATGTTCATAAAAATCTTTGGTATATCAGCTGGAAACACATAACCTCCTGGTGTTTATCATTGCACTTGATAAACAAGGGAAACCTTGTGCTACAACGCTACGTACCAAGAAAATAGTAATGATTTATATGATTATAAATCCTATTGATAATAGTATATTATTTGACATATATATTAATGATATCTTGATTAATATGTATATTGATAATGATCGCTGCTTAGTTCATGCTTATATAGGTTTTGATATGTATGATATGTTTATTAATTTATAAATATTAAAATCAACTTAATATCTGAGTCTGAGTAATTAATTAAACGGTCCTTATCTCTTTTTAGGTCAATGCGGATGAATCTACTAAAGAATTATATAAAGACATTAAGATGCTCAAAAATGAAGTAAAAGAATTAAAAACCCAACTTCAACAAAACTCTAAAAAAAATAAAAATACTAGAATCCCAACTTATTTCTAGTTCTTCCTCAGAAGAAGATGAACCAGATAATAATTTAAAAATAAAGTTTGTAAATGATCAGACAATTAAAAGTGATTTTCCACCTAAAACAATTAGTAAATTAAAACATCAAGATCATGAAATTGTCTGTGCTCCATTTAAAAATATAAGGGAAAATGATACAAATAATAAATTAATTGAACAAAATAATTTTAGTAATGCCAGTTTAATTTGTTTAAATACACAATTAAAACGGATAGAAAATTTATTAGAAGATAAACCAATTGTAAATGAGATTGTAAAAGGTAAAGAAAAGGTAAAAACTCATATGTTTAAACCTTACCAAATTTCTCAATCTAGTAAAAATGAATTTCTAAATACACTAAAAGATCAATTAAGTAAAATTCAAGTTAGATCTGCGACTACCCAACATGTAGCTCAGGATACTCCTCAATCATCAGCATCAAGAAATATAAATATAATTGAAGAAAACACCAACTCTGATGTTAGTGAACCTGACTCAGAAAATATTCAACAATTTGAAATCAATCTTATAAATCATCATAGAGAAATAGTAAATAGAGCACCAGACTTAGGAATTGTTGATAAACCTAATACTATATCTCAATTTAAATATAATGCTTCAACAATCTATGAATGGAACATAGATGGTCTAAGTGAATATAATATCTTAAGTATTTTGCAACAAATGACAATGGCTGCAAATGCTTATAAAACACAGTCAATCATTTCTGATAAAGCTATAGCAGAAATCTTAATTGCTGGATTTACCGGCCAACTTAAAGGATGGTGGGATTATCATCTCACTGACCAACAACATTTAGAAATTCTAAATTCAATTCAAATAAATGATGAAGGTGAACCTATATATGATGAAAATGGTGAAGTAATTCAAGATGCGGTGTCATCTTTAATTCTCACTATTTCACTTCATTTTATAGGAGATCCATCTCACTTAAAGGATAAAAATGCCGAGTTACTTAGTAATTTAAAATGTAAACATTTAGGTGATTTTCAAAATTATAAAACGACTTTTCTCACTAGATTAATGTTAAGGGAAGACTCTAATCAAAGCTTTTGGAAAGAAAAGTTTTTAGCTGGGTTACCTTATTTCTTGGGAGAAAAAGTTAGAAATCATATTAAACAACAACATGGTCAACCTATACCTTATAGTAAATTAACCTATGGACAATTAATTTGTATAATTCAAAAGGAAGGTTTACAAATATGTCATGATCTAAAACTTCAAAGAAAGATAAAATATGAAATGCAGAAAACTAAAAAAGAATTAGGATCTTTTTGTAAACAATTTGACTATAGTATAACTTCTCCACAGAAATGTGAGGGCCAATGTTCTAAAATCAATAAACCTAAAAAATATTATAGAAATAAATACTCTAAAAAACAATATAGATATACACCTAGTCAAGATAAATTTTATAGTAAAAAGAGAACAAAGTCTTCTTATAGACACAAAAATAAACAACCTTCTAAATCTACAACTAAAACTTCTTATAAAAATTTGACTTGTTACAATTGTGGTAAAAAAGGGCATACATCTAAATTTTGTAAATTTAATAAAAGATTACATGAATTAAATTTGGAAGATAATGTTTTAAATAAAATATATGAACTATATATTGATTCGGGTTCTTCGGAATCTGAGATTAACGAAAGTGAAAATCAAATTGATGAATTAGGAACCACTTCAAGTTCTTCCAGTTCATCAAAATTTTCTTTAAACATGTTATTTAAAGATCAAACTAATTTATTAACAGTAGTTAATGAAATTGAAGATCAAGAAACTAGAGCTAAACTTCTTAAAAAACTAATAATAAGTTTTGAAGATGAAGATGATATAAAAAATATTACTCCTAAAATTCAGTCTAATACTTATGATTTAACTACCATATTAAATAAAAATAAACCTAAAAAGGTCAATGCGGATGAATCTACTAAAGAATTATATAAAGACATTAAGATGCTAAAAAATGAAGTAAAAGAATTAAAAACCCAACTTCAACAAAACTCTAAAAAAATAAAAATACTAGAATCCCAACTTATTTCTAGTTCTTCCTCAGAAGAAGATGAACCAGATAATAATTTAAAAATAAATGAATTAGATGAAGATGTAGATTGTAATTTTCTCAATTTATTACAAGAAATTACTTCACGAAAATATTTAGTAAAAATAAACATTCAAATAAATGATTTTGTGATAGATGCAATTGCACTCTTTGACACAGGTGCAGATTTAAACTGTATAAAATCTGACCTAGTTCCTAAAAGATATTGGTTAAAAACTAGTGAAAAATTAAGTACAGCTAATAAATCTAAACTTGAAATTATAGGAAAGACAGATGCAGTAATCATAAATCAAGAATTAGAAATAAACACAGTATTTTTATTATCTCCTCAAATAAATTATATGGTCATTTTAGGTACTCCTTTTATAAACCTAATAACACCATACTCAGTAAAAGAAGATTGTATTAAATTCAAAATAAGAAATTGTAGAGCTAGATTAGAATTTACAGAAAAACCTAAAACAAAACAATTAAATTTGTTAAAAGCTCATTCAGTTAAAATATTAGAAATCAATTCTTTAATAAAATCTAAAGAAGAAAATATAAAAGATTTAAATAACAATATCCATTTAAATAGAATTCAAACTCAATTAGACAGAGATCTTGTTAAACATAAAATTCAAAATCTCCAAACATTAATGGAAAAAGAACTATGTGCTGAGCATCCAAGTGCATTTTGGGATCGTAAACAACACATGGTAGATTTACCATATGAAAAAGATTTTGATGAAAAAACTATTAAAACTAAAGCTCGACCAATTCAGATGAATCCTGAATTAATTGAGCATTGTAAAATAGAAATTCAAGATTTAATAAATAAAAAATTAATTTGTAAATCTAGAAGTCCTTGGTCATGTGCAGCTTTTTATGTCAATAAAAATGCTGAAATTGAACGAGGTGTTCCAAGACTAGTAATAAATTATAAACCATTAAATACAGCTTTAAAATGGATCAGATATCCAATTCCTAATAAAAAAGACCTACTAAAGAAATTATACAATGCAAATATTTTTAGTAAATTTGATATGAAATCTGGTTATTGGCAGATTCAAATTGATCCTAAAGACAGATATAAAACAGCATTCACAGTTCCATTTGGTCAATATGAATGGAATGTAATGCCTTTTGGATTAAAAAATGCTCCTTCTGAATTTCAGAGGATCATGAATGACATATTTAATCCCTATAGTAAATTTTGTATAGTATACATTGATGATGTGCTAATATTTAGTCAAACTATTGATGATCATTTTAAACACTTAAAAACTTTTTGTATGGTAATTAGGCAAAATGGTTTAGCACTTAGTAAAACAAAGATGGATCTATTCAAAACTAAAATTAGATTTTTAGGCCATTATATTGAACAAGGTAAGATTCAACCTATAGAAAGAGCACTTGTTTTTGGTGAAAAATTTCCTGATGAAATTACTAATAAACCCCAATTACAACGTTTTCTTGGTTGTTTAAATTATGTAATTGATTTTTATCCAAATTTAAATTGCATGATAAAACCATTACATAATAGACTTTGTAAAAATGCTGGTCCTTGGACAACTCAGCATACTCAATTAATAAAAAAGATAAAATTCTTGGTAAAAGAAATTCCTTACTTATATATTCCTGATCCTAATGCTTTTAAAATTGTTGAAACTGATGCTTCTAATATTGGTTATGGAGGCATTTTAAAACAAAAAGTAAATGGTAAAGAAAGGATAATCCAATATACTTCAGGTCATTGGACTCCAACCCAATTAAATTATTCTACTATTAAAAAAGAAATTTTAAGTATTGTTATTTGTATAAATAAATTTCAATCTGATCTTTTAAATCAAAAATTTTTACTTCGTATTGATTGTAAATCTGCAAAAGATGTTCTGCAGAAAGATGTCCAAAACCTTGCCTCTAAACAAATTTTTGCTAGATGGCAAGCACTTTTAAGTATTTTTGAATTTGACATAGAATATATTAAAGGCAATGATAATAATATTCCAGACTTTCTAACAAGAGAATTCTTACAGAACCATGGGACGAAAGAAGGATAAAGGGAAAGAAATTAAACAAGATTCCAGCTCCCCAACTAAAGCTCTTTCTGAGCACTCTGAAGACCTTAAAACCTTAAACACTAAAAACACTCCTCCTAAAGATCTTAAAAAATGGATTGAAGAACTTTCTCAATCTCCCGAGGTAATTAAAGCCCTGCAGGGTATGGCATCCTCTTCCACAGAGGACCCAGGTATGTTTTCTAAATCTAAAGCGATCGTATCCGCTCATGATACGGCTACTCTGTCTCAAACGGTAGACAGTAAAGAGTTATCAAATCCGTTGATGGCTGTGGATTTGCCAAAAATCCAATATAAATCTACTGGTAGTATACATAAATGGTTTGATAAAAATTTATTTGATTTTGAAATAGAAGTTGAGGATGGATATAATCATACCAATCCTTGGCAAATTATAAAAAATTATTATCCTGAGAATTGGTTTTTTATGCCAACAGATTTGTCAAAACCTCAGGCCTATTATAATAATATATTATTAGATACTGAATCAGTAAACATCAAACATACTTTTGATAAAAATGGAATAATTTCTTATTCTTCTATAAAAATAAAACGCGTCATCCATCCTAAGGATTGGCCCGTACCTTCTTTAGTAACACCAGTAAAATTTAAAGGATTACATAAATATAATATGAGTTATAATTATTTTGATTATAAAAAAGCATGGGATACGATATTTTGTCTTCAAAATCCCACCACTACTCATTCATGGTTAATATATTTTGATCAAAATATACGCACTGATTTAAAAATCCCAAATTGGTTTAAACGATGGTGGCAATTTAAGGGAATTTCAGAGGAAATCATTCCTCATGATATCCTTTATTTGTATCAGTTCTTTAAAACCCATTATAAACCCAAACCCGAAGAAGTCCATATTCCTTCCCTAATGTATTATTGTATGACCTTCTTCACTCCATGGGTATATCAATGGTATTTTGATTATCAGTATGTTCCAGGAAGTCAAATTCCCATGATAGTAAAAAGACATAAAATAAAATGGTGGGGATCATTCAAGAATTCCACCACTGAACATAAAATTAGTCAATGGATCCGCAATAAATTATCCAGCCCATCTAAACCAGCTTTAACCTATGCCCATACATTAGCTATTCAGGATAACCCCCAGTTTGGTATCCAAAAAGCCCAATGTCAGGCCCGGTTAGCTGCAGCCAAAACAGCAGAAGAATATAGATTGATCTGTCAAGAGATGTCTGAACAACTCTCAACCAGTTCAAATCAGCCCATAAAACCATCCACCAGTAAAGCCCACAGTGCATCCTCCAGTAAATCTTCAAACACCACACACCATAAAGACAAGGGTAAAATCGTTTTACCATCATCCTCATCATCTAGTTCATCTAGTGACGAAAGTGATGACAGCGATATCATAAAAATCCAAAGTAAAGCAGGTAAAAAAGAAAAAGAAAGAAAAAAGAAGTTAAAACAAAAAGAAAAAATAAAAAGAAAAGAAAAGATAAAAAAGAAAAAGAAGGACACATCATCGTCCTCATCTTATTCTGAATCACTGTAAATAGGCAGAAGGAACCTTATTCCTTCACTCTTTGTAAAATACCCAATCAAAGCGGCACACAAGTTTTTAGTAAAAAATCAACTCAGCAACAGAAAAATTCCACTCAGCAACAGTAAAGATCCACTCGCCAACAGTAAAGGTCAACTTGGCACAGTAAAAGCAAGCAGTAGGATTCTCCGACAGAGACTACTGTTCACCAACAGTAAAAGCAAACAGTAGAGATTCTTCGACAGAGACTACTGTTCACCAACAGTAAAAGCAAACAGTAGAGATTCTTCGACAAAGACTACTGTTCACCAACAGTAAAAGTAAACAGTAGAGATTCTTCGACAGAAACTACTGTTCACCAATAGTAAAAGTAAATAGTAAAGATTCCAGAAATTTTATTTAAGGGAGCCTTTTCCCCTTGTGAAGGCATAGATTGTAAACTGATAATACAGCATATTGTCCAATTATAGGCAATCCTAAGCCTAAAAGCTTAGTTAGTAAATCTCTCTCCTCTCTTTCCAACGTCCACTGTAAGGATTCAAGGTTAGAGATTCTTTAAACTTTGTAAGTCTAATCTTTTAAATTTTGTATATGTCTTTCAATTTTGTAAATCAAATTTAATTTTTGTAATTAAATAAAGTTTTATATTTTCAATATAAATTGCTACTTTTTAAAGCCCTGTTAAAGGCTTCATTCTCTTCTCCCTCCACACTCTGACTTAATTCTGGGGATCCCAGGTTAAGGTTGCAGGAACCCTAAACCTTTAAAATTGTTCTTGCGTAAAATTGTATGTTGTATAAGTATGCTCTGTGGTTGCACCTTAGTGTGATCTTCCACATCAGAAAATTGTAAATTTGTATGTTGATTCTGAAGTAAAATTCATTATTGTTTAAAACTGATCATCATCTTTTATATTCATTTATTCTCATTCAGCGATCATTATCAATATACATATTAATCAAGATATCATTAATATATATGTCAAATAATATACTATTATCAATAGGATTTATAATCATATGTATGATATGTTTATTAATTTATAAATATTAAAATCAACTTAATATCTGAGTCTGAGTAATTAATTAAACGGTCCTTGTATTTATATTGTCCAATTATAGGCAATCCTAAGCCCAAAAGCTTAGTTAGTAAACCCCTCTCCTCTCTTTCCAACGTCCACTGTAAGGATTCAAGGTTAGAGATTCTTTAAACTTTGTAAGTCTAATCTTTTAAATTTTGTATATGTCTTTCAATTTTGTAAATCAAATTTAATCTTTGTAATTAAATAAAGTTTTATATTATTTATAAATTGCTACTTCCTAAAGCCCTGTTAAAGGCTTTCTTCTCTTCTCCCTCCACAGTCTGACTTAATTCTGGGGATCCCAGGTTAAGGTTGCAGGAACCCTAAACCTTTAAAAATGTTCTTGCGTAAAATTGTATGTTGTATAAGTATGCTCTGTGGTTGCACCTTAGTGTGATCTTCCACATCAGAAATTTTGTTGTATATGTTTGATTTAAACAGTAACTGTTTGTTTATACTAAAACGATAAACAGTAACTATTTCTTAAGATAAATTTAAACAGTACTTGTTCGTAGAAAGTATTTCATCATTTCATCATAGCATTTACTTCACTAAAAATTATTCCTTTTACAAGATTCAAATCTGTTAATCGGTCCTAAAAGCTTTTGTTGGTATCAGAGCCTAAGGATTTAGAACTGCTAAAAGATATACATATAAAGTCTCCAATTTATTAATATATCATAGGTTATCTTGGTATGGTTCAACTGAACTATACACCTAGGTTATCCATTTGAGATATCAGATACAGTAAGTGGCCTATTTTTGAACCCGTGTGTAAGTCCCGATTGGTAGGGCAGTTGAAGGGTATAACCTGGCCGAATTCTTGAGATATCATAACCGGATTCCTTTGGTGTTTAGTATAACCGGACCACTGTCATTAAAATCTATGCTATCTAATAAAATGGATCCTTTATTATGTAGATCGGTTAGTAGTAATAAATCTGAAGACTCAGATAACTCAGAAATTAAAAGGGTAATAAATAGAAATGAATTAATTTTACAAGATTTTAGTAAAGCTATTGATGAATGGGAAATTCCTAAAGTTGATAAGGAACAAATTTATAAAATTTCTAAATTTAATTTATTTAAAACTGATTATGTTATTAAAACCGAAGAAAGAGATTTCCAATTAAGTAAACCTTTTGAACGTATAACTCTTTTGTCTTCTAAAACTTTGCAACATCATAAAAGTAAAAAATATAAATATATTCATATAGGATTAATTCAAGTTGGAATAAAACCTTTAACCAGAGAAGGATTAAATACTAGTATCCTTGCAGTAGTAAGAGATGCTAGATTTTTAAATTTTCAAGATTCTTTATTAGGATCAGTTGAGACTAGCTTAAGTGAAGGACCAATCTCTTTTGAGGTCTATCCAGATATGACTGTCTCATTAAATGATTTAAATATTTTAGAAAGTATAGTTTTGGAAATTAAAACCCATAATTATAAAATGAAGCAAGGATCAATTCCTATAGCTTTAATTTATAAAATTCATTATAAGGCAATGAATTCAGCCTTTGGTACTAAATATAAACTACAACCTAAAATTGGTGAAACAAGATTTCTTCAAACAGATTTGACTAAAACAAACACAGTAATTCCTAAAACCATCCAATGGAAGGATATAACACTTCCAGATGAATGGATTTTAGAAGGGGTTGTACCTCCTCCAGTTATTGATAAAGTAAAACCAAACATCAATTTGCAAAAAATTGAACAATTTGAAGATGGTAAAGTAACTTTAAAATTTAATAGAAGTCAAAGTATGAGGTATGCAGGGTCATCTTCCTCCGTAACTACAGATGAAAATGATAAACCTACTTCCTCTATACCTTCTGTTATTTATGCTAAATATAAAGAGACTGAGCCTAAACCAATAATTCAAACATTAGTAAAACCAAGATTTTCTACTTCTGATATTCCAAATTTAAAAATGAAAGGTGTTGATTATAGTAATTCTATACCACAGGCAGTTTATAATCCTGTAGATAATTATGTTAATCAACAATCAAATTTAGTAAATACACCTCCAGTATCACCAACAGCTTCAGCCATAACTGAAAATGTTAGTGAACTCAATAGGGAATTAAATGTACTTAATAAAGACGATATAGAAAAAAATTTAATAAAAGAAGTATCTAAAATTAAAAATTTACTTAAAATGAAACAGATATTAAAACAATATACTTTTGAAGAATTAAAATATGAATATTTAGATTATAAATTAAATACTCAAACTGAAGTTAAATTCTTTGATTGGTACAAACTTATTAAAGAAAATTCTTCTAATAAAAGTTTAAATCCAATTACTGTAAGAGATAAAAGACCAGAATGGATAGTAAATGATCAGACAATTAAAAGTGATTTTTCACCAAAAACAAGTGCTCTTTCTATAGGTTGAATCTTACCTTGTTCAATATAATGGCCTAAAAATCTAATTTTAGTTTTGAATAGATCCATCTTTGTTTTACTAAGTGCTAAACCATTTTGCCTAATTACCATACAAAAAGTTTTTAAGTGTTTAAAATGATCATCAATAGTTTGACTAAATATTAACACATCATCAATGTATACTATACAAAATTTACTATAGGGATTAAATATGTCATTCATGATCCTCTGAAATTCAGAAGGAGCATTTTTTAATCCAAAAGGCATTACATTCCATTCATATTGACCAAATGGAACTGTGAATGCTGTTTTATATCTGTCTTTAGGATCAATTTGAATCTGCCAATAACCAGATTTCATATCAAATTTACTAAAAATATTTGCATTGTATAATTTCTTTAGTAGGTCTTTTTTATTAGGAATTGGATATCTGATCCATTTTAAAGCTGTATTTAATGGTTTATAATTTATTACTAGTCTTGGAACACCTCGTTCAATTTCAGCATTTTTATTGACATAAAAAGCTGCACATGACCAAGGACTTCTAGATTTACAAATTAATTTTTTATTTATTAAATCTTGAATTTCTATTTTACAATGCTCAATTAATTCAGGATTCATCTGAATTGGTCGAGCTTTAGTTTTAATAGTTTTTTCATCAAAATCTTTTTCATATGGTAAATCTACCATGTGTTGTTTACGATCCCAAAATGCACTTGGATGCTCAGCACATAGTTCTTTTTCCATTAATGTTTGGAGATTTTGAATTTTATGTTTAACAAGATCTCTGTCTAATTGAGTTTGAATTCTATTTAAATGGATATTGTTATTTAAATCTTTTATATTTTCTTCTTTAGATTTTATTAAAGAATTGATTTCTAATATTTTAACTGAATGAGCTTTTAACAAATTTAATTGTTTTGTTTTAGGTTTTTCTGTAAATTCTAATCTAGCTCTACTATTTCTTATTTTGAATTTAATACAATCTTCTTTTACTGAGTATGGTGTTATTAGGTTTATAAAAGGAGTACCTAAAATGACCATATAATTTATTTGAGGAGATAATAAAAATACTGTGTTTATTTCTAATTCTTGATTTATGATTACTGCATCTGTCTTTCCTATAATTTCAAGTTTAGATTTATTAGCTGTACTTAATTTTTCACTAGTTTTTAACCAATATCTTTTAGGAACTAGGTCAGATTTTATACAGTTTAAATCTGCACCTGTGTCAAAGAGTGCAATTGCATCTATCACAAAATCATTTATTTGAATGTTTATTTTTACTAAATATTTTCGTGAAGTAATTTCTTGTAATAAATTGAGAAAATTACAATCTACATCTTCATCTAATTCATTTATTTTTAAATTATTATCTGGTTCATCTTCTTCTGAGGAAGAACTAGAAATAAGTTGGGATTCTAGTATTTTTATTTTTTTAGAGTTTTGTTGAAGTTGGGTTTTTAATTCTTTTACTTCATTTTTTAGCATCTTAATGTCTTTATATAATTCTTTAGTAGATTCATCCGCATTGACCTTTTTAGGTTTATTTTTATTTAATATGGTAGTTAAATCATAAGTATTAGACTGAATTTTAGGAGTAATATTTTTTATATCATCTTCATCTTCAAAACTTAAATATAATTGAAGATGAAATACTTGGTATGGTTTTGAATACATTGAAGAGAATTCTTACAGAACCATGGGACGAAAGAAGGATAAAGGGAAAGAAATTAAACAAGATTCCAGCTCCCCAACTAAAGCTCTTTCTGAGCACTCTGAAGACCTTAAAACCTTAAACACTAAAAACACTCCTCCTAAAGATCTTAAAAAATGGATTGAAGAACTTTCTCAATCTCCCGAGGTAATTAAAGCCCTGCAGGGTATGGCATCCTCTTCCACAGAGGACCCAGGTATGTTTTCTAAATCTAAAGCGATCGTATCCGCTCATGATACGGCTACTCTGTCTCAAACGGTAGACAGTAAAGAGTTATCAAATCCGTTGATGGCTGTGGATTTGCCAAAAATCCAATATAAATCTACTGGTAGTATACATAAATGGTTTGATAAAAATTTATTTGATTTTGAAATAGAAGTTGAGGATGGATATAATCATACCAATCCTTGGCAAATTATAAAAAATTATTATCCTGAGAATTGGTTTTTTATGCCAACAGATTTGTCAAAACCTCAGGCCTATTATAATATATATTATTAGATACTGAATCAGTAAACATCAAACATACTTTTGATAAAAATGGAATAATTTCTTATTCTTCTATAAAAATAAAACGCGTCATCCATCCTAAGGATTGGCCCGTACCTTCTTTAGTAACACCAGTAAAATTTAAAGGATTACATAAATATAATATGAGTTATAATTATTTTGATTATAAAAAAGCATGGGATACGATATTTTGTCTTCAAAATCCCACCACTACTCATTCATGGTTAATATATTTTGATCAAAATATACGCACTGATTTAAAAATCCCAAATTGGTTTAAACGATGGTGGCAATTTAAGGGAATTTCAGAGGAAATCATTCCTCATGATATCCTTTATTTGTATCAGTTCTTTAAAACCCATTATAAACCCAAACCCGAAGAAGTCCATATTCCTTCCCTAATGTATTATTGTATGACCTTCTTCACTCCATGGGTATATCAATGGTATTTTGATTATCAGTATGTTCCAGGAAGTCAAATTCCCATGATAGTAAAAAGACATAAAATAAAATGGTGGGGATCATTCAAGAATTCCACCACTGAACATAAAATTAGTCAATGGATCCGCAATAAATTATCCAGCCCATCTAAACCAGCTTTAACCTATGCCCATACATTAGCTATTCAGGATAACCCCCAGTTTGGTATCCAAAAAGCCCAATGTCAGGCCCGGTTAGCTGCAGCCAAAACAGCAGAAGAATATAGATTGATCTGTCAAGAGATGTCTGAACAACTCTCAACCAGTTCAAATCAGCCCATAAAACCATCCACCAGTAAAGCCCACAGTGCATCCTCCAGTAAATCTTCAAACACCACACACCATAAAGACAAGGGTAAAATCGTTTTACCATCATCCTCATCATCTAGTTCATCTAGTGACGAAAGTGATGACAGCGATATCATAAAAATCCAAAGTAAAGCAGGTAAAAAAGAAAAAGAAAGAAAAAAGAAGTTAAAACAAAAAGAAAAAATAAAAAGAAAAGAAAAGATAAAAAAGAAAAAGAAGGACACATCATCGTCCTCATCTTATTCTGAATCACTGTAAATAGGCAGAAGGAACCTTATTCCTTCACTCTTTGTAAAATACCCAATCAAAGCGGCACACAAGTTTTTAGTAAAAAATCAACTCAGCAACAGAAAAATTCCACTCAGCAACAGTAAAGATCCACTCGCCAACAGTAAAGGTCAACTTGGCACAGTAAAAGCAAGCAGTAGGATTCTCCGACAGAGACTACTGTTCACCAACAGTAAAAGCAAACAGTAGAGATTCTTCGACAGAGACTACTGTTCACCAACAGTAAAAGCAAACAGTAGAGATTCTTCGACAAAGACTACTGTTCACCAACAGTAAAAGTAAACAGTAGAGATTCTTCGACAGAAACTACTGTTCACCAATAGTAAAAGTAAATAGTAAAGATTCCAGAAATTTTATTTAAGGGAGCCTTTTCCCCTTGTGAAGGCATAGATTGTAAACTGATAATACAGCATATTGTCCAATTATAGGCAATCCTAAGCCTAAAAGCTTAGTTAGTAAATCTCTCTCCTCTCTTTCCAACGTCCACTGTAAGGATTCAAGGTTAGAGATTCTTTAAACTTTGTAAGTCTAATCTTTTAAATTTTGTATATGTCTTTCAATTTTGTAAATCAAATTTAATTTTTGTAATTAAATAAAGTTTTATATTTTCAATATAAATTGCTACTTTTTAAAGCCCTGTTAAAGGCTTCATTCTCTTCTCCCTCCACACTCTGACTTAATTCTGGGGATCCCAGGTTAAGGTTGCAGGAACCCTAAACCTTTAAAATTGTTCTTGCGTAAAATTGTATGTTGTATAAGTATGCTCTGTGGTTGCACCTTAGTGTGATCTTCCACATCAGAAAATTGTAAATTTGTATGTTGATTCTGAAGTAAAATTCATTATTGTTTAAAACTGATCATCATCTTTTATATTCATTTATTCTCATTCAGCGATCATTATCAATATACATATTAATCAAGATATCATTAATATATATGTCAAATAATACACTATTATCAATAGGATTTATAATCATATGTATGATATGTTTATTAATTTATAAATATTAAAATCAACTTAATATCTGAGTCTGAGTAATTAATTAAACGGTCCTTGTATTTATATTGTCCAATTATAGGCAATCCTAAGCCCAAAAGCTTAGTTAGTAAACCCCTCTCCTCTCTTTCCAACGTCCACTGTAAGGATTCAAGGTTAGAGATTCTTTAAACTTTGTAAGTCTAATCTTTTAAATTTTGTATATGTCTTTCAATTTTGTAAATCAAATTTAATCTTTGTAATTAAATAAAGTTTTATATTATTTATAAATTGCTACTTCCTAAAGCCCTGTTAAAGGCTTTCTTCTCTTCTCCCTCCACAGTCTGACTTAATTCTGGGGATCCCAGGTTAAGGTTGCAGGAACCCTAAACCTTTAAAAATGTTCTTGCGTAAAATTGTATGTTGTATAAGTATGCTCTGTGGTTGCACCTTAGTGTGATCTTCCACATCAGAAATTTTGTTGTATATGTTTGATTTAAACAGTAACTGTTTGTTTATACTAAAACGATAAACAGTAACTATTTCTTAAGATAAATTTAAACAGTACTTGTTCGTAGAAAGTATTTCATCATTTCATCATAGCATTTACTTCACTAAAAATTATTCCTTTTACAAGATTCAAATCTGTTAATCGGTCCTAAAAGCTTTTGTTGGTATCAGAGCCTAAGGATTTAGAACTGCTAAAAGATATACATATAAAGTCTCCAATTTATTAATATATCATAGGTTATCTTGGTATGGTTCAACTGAACTATACACCTAGGTTATCCATTTGAGATATCAGATACAGTAAGTGGCCTATTTTTGAACCCGTGTGTAAGTCCCGATTGGTAGGGCAGTTGAAGGGTATAACCTGGCCGAATTCTTGAGATATCATAACCGGATTCCTTTGGTGTTTAGTATAACCGGACCACTGTCATTAAAATCTATGCTATCTAATAAAATGGATCCTTTATTATGTAGATCGGTTAGTAGTAATAAATCTGAAGACTCAGATAACTCAGAAATTAAAAGGGTAATAAATAGAAATGAATTAATTTTACAAGATTTTAGTAAAGCTATTGATGAATGGGAAATTCCTAAAGTTGATAAGGAACAAATTTATAAAATTTCTAAATTTAATTTATTTAAAACTGATTATGTTATTAAAACCGAAGAAAGAGATTTCCAATTAAGTAAACCTTTTGAACGTATAACTCTTTTGTCTTCTAAAACTTTGCAACATCATAAAAGTAAAAAATATAAATATATTCATATAGGATTAATTCAAGTTGGAATAAAACCTTTAACCAGAGAAGGATTAAATACTAGTATCCTTGCAGTAGTAAGAGATGCTAGATTTTTAAATTTTCAAGATTCTTTATTAGGATCAGTTGAGACTAGCTTAAGTGAAGGACCAATCTCTTTTGAGGTCTATCCAGATATGACTGTCTCATTAAATGATTTAAATATTTTAGAAAGTATAGTTTTGGAAATTAAAACCCATAATTATAAAATGAAGCAAGGATCAATTCCTATAGCTTTAATTTATAAAATTCATTATAAGGCAATGAATTCAGCCTTTGGTACTAAATATAAACTACAACCTAAAATTGGTGAAACAAGATTTCTTCAAACAGATTTGACTAAAACAAACACAGTAATTCCTAAAACCATCCAATGGAAGGATATAACACTTCCAGATGAATGGATTTTAGAAGGGGTTGTACCTCCTCCAGTTATTGATAAAGTAAAACCAAACATCAATTTGCAAAAAATTGAACAATTTGAAGATGGTAAAGTAACTTTAAAATTTAATAGAAGTCAAAGTATGAGGTATGCAGGGTCATCTTCCTCCGTAACTACAGATGAAAATGATAAACCTACTTCCTCTATACCTTCTGTTATTTATGCTAAATATAAAGAGACTGAGCCTAAACCAATAATTCAAACATTAGTAAAACCAAGATTTTCTACTTCTGATATTCCAAATTTAAAAATGAAAGGTGTTGATTATAGTAATTCTATACCACAGGCAGTTTATAATCCTGTAGATAATTATGTTAATCAACAATCAAATTTAGTAAATACACCTCCAGTATCACCAACAGCTTCAGCCATAACTGAAAATGTTAGTGAACTCAATAGGGAATTAAATGTACTTAATAAAGACGATATAGAAAAAAATTTAATAAAAGAAGTATCTAAAATTAAAAATTTACTTAAAATGAAACAGATATTAAAACAATATACTTTTGAAGAATTAAAATATGAATATTTAGATTATAAATTAAATACTCAAACTGAAGTTAAATTCTTTGATTGGTACAAACTTATTAAAGAAAATTCTTCTAATAAAAGTTTAAATCCAATTACTGTAAGAGATAAAAGACCAGAATGGATAGTAAATGATCAGACAATTAAAAGTGATTTTTCACCAAAAACAAGTGCTCTTTCTATAGGTTGAATCTTACCTTGTTCAATATAATGGCCTAAAAATCTAATTTTAGTTTTGAATAGATCCATCTTTGTTTTACTAAGTGCTAAACCATTTTGCCTAATTACCATACAAAAAGTTTTTAAGTGTTTAAAATGATCATCAATAGTTTGACTAAATATTAACACATCATCAATGTATACTATACAAAATTTACTATAGGGATTAAATATGTCATTCATGATCCTCTGAAATTCAGAAGGAGCATTTTTTAATCCAAAAGGCATTACATTCCATTCATATTGACCAAATGGAACTGTGAATGCTGTTTTATATCTGTCTTTAGGATCAATTTGAATCTGCCAATAACCAGATTTCATATCAAATTTACTAAAAATATTTGCATTGTATAATTTCTTTAGTAGGTCTTTTTTATTAGGAATTGGATATCTGATCCATTTTAAAGCTGTATTTAATGGTTTATAATTTATTACTAGTCTTGGAACACCTCGTTCAATTTCAGCATTTTTATTGACATAAAAAGCTGCACATGACCAAGGACTTCTAGATTTACAAATTAATTTTTTATTTATTAAATCTTGAATTTCTATTTTACAATGCTCAATTAATTCAGGATTCATCTGAATTGGTCGAGCTTTAGTTTTAATAGTTTTTTCATCAAAATCTTTTTCATATGGTAAATCTACCATGTGTTGTTTACGATCCCAAAATGCACTTGGATGCTCAGCACATAGTTCTTTTTCCATTAATGTTTGGAGATTTTGAATTTTATGTTTAACAAGATCTCTGTCTAATTGAGTTTGAATTCTATTTAAATGGATATTGTTATTTAAATCTTTTATATTTTCTTCTTTAGATTTTATTAAAGAATTGATTTCTAATATTTTAACTGAATGAGCTTTTAACAAATTTAATTGTTTTGTTTTAGGTTTTTCTGTAAATTCTAATCTAGCTCTACTATTTCTTATTTTGAATTTAATACAATCTTCTTTTACTGAGTATGGTGTTATTAGGTTTATAAAAGGAGTACCTAAAATGACCATATAATTTATTTGAGGAGATAATAAAAATACTGTGTTTATTTCTAATTCTTGATTTATGATTACTGCATCTGTCTTTCCTATAATTTCAAGTTTAGATTTATTAGCTGTACTTAATTTTTCACTAGTTTTTAACCAATATCTTTTAGGAACTAGGTCAGATTTTATACAGTTTAAATCTGCACCTGTGTCAAAGAGTGCAATTGCATCTATCACAAAATCATTTATTTGAATGTTTATTTTTACTAAATATTTTCGTGAAGTAATTTCTTGTAATAAATTGAGAAAATTACAATCTACATCTTCATCTAATTCATTTATTTTTAAATTATTATCTGG
Organism: Jatropha curcas; assembly: GCF_041381405.1. NCBI lineage: Eukaryota > Viridiplantae > Streptophyta > Magnoliopsida > Malpighiales > Euphorbiaceae > Jatropha > Jatropha curcas. Next base: position 23,064,748 of record NC_143151.1, read on the forward strand.
TTCATCTTCTTCTGAGGAAGAACTAGAAATAAGTTGGGATTCTAGTATTTTTATTTTTTTAGAGTTTTGTTGAAGTTGGGTTTTTAATTCTTTTACTTCATTTTTTAGCATCTTAATGTCTTTATATAATTCTTTAGTAGATTCATCCGCATTGACCTTTTTAGGTTTATTTTTATTTAATATGGTAGTTAAATCATAAGTATTAGACTGAATTTTAGGAGTAATATTTTTTATATCATCTTCATCTTCAAAACTTAAATATAATTGAAGATGAAATACTTGGTATGGTTTTGAATACATTGAAGAGAATTCTTACAGAACCATGGGACGAAAGAAGGATAAAGGGAAAGAAATTAAACAAGATTCCAGCTCCCCAACTAAAGCTCTTTCTGAGCACTCTGAAGACCTTAAAACCTTAAACACTAAAAACACTCCTCCTAAAGATCTTAAAAAATGGATTGAAGAACTTTCTCAATCTCCCGAGGTAATTAAAGCCCTGCAGGGTATGGCATCCTCTTCCACAGAGGACCCAGGTATGTTTTCTAAATCTAAAGCGATCGTATCCGCTCATGATACGGCTACTCTGTCTCAAACGGTAGACAGTAAAGAGTTATCAAATCCGTTGATGGCTGTGGATTTGCCAAAAATCCAATATAAATCTACTGGTAGTATACATAAATGGTTTGATAAAAATTTATTTGATTTTGAAATAGAAGTTGAGGATGGATATAATCATACCAATCCTTGGCAAATTATAAAAAATTATTATCCTGAGAATTGGTTTTTTATGCCAACAGATTTGTCAAAACCTCAGGCCTATTATAATAATATATTATTAGATACTGAATCAGTAAACATCAAACATACTTTTGATAAAAATGGAATAATTTCTTATTCTTCTATAAAAATAAAACGCGTCATCCATCCTAAGGATTGGCCCGTACCTTCTTTAGTAACACCAGTAAAATTTAAAGGATTACATAAATATAATATGAGTTATAATTATTTTGATTATAAAAAAGCATGGGATACGATATTTTGTCTTCAAAATCCCACCACTACTCATTCATGGTTAATATATTTTGATCAAAATATACGCACTGATTTAAAAATCCCAAATTGGTTTAAACGATGGTGGCAATTTAAGGGAATTTCAGAGGAAATCATTCCTCATGATATCCTTTATTTGTATCAGTTCTTTAAAACCCATTATAAACCCAAACCCGAAGAAGTCCATATTCCTTCCCTAATGTATTATTGTATGACCTTCTTCACTCCATGGGTATATCAATGGTATTTTGATTATCAGTATGTTCCAGGAAGTCAAATTCCCATGATAGTAAAAAGACATAAAATAAAATGGTGGGGATCATTCAAGAATTCCACCACTGAACATAAAATTAGTCAATGGATCCGCAATAAATTATCCAGCCCATCTAAACCAGCTTTAACCTATGCCCATACATTAGCTATTCAGGATAACCCCCAGTTTGGTATCCAAAAAGCCCAATGTCAGGCCCGGTTAGCTGCAGCCAAAACAGCAGAAGAATATAGATTGATCTGTCAAGAGATGTCTGAACAACTCTCAACCAGTTCAAATCAGCCCATAAAACCATCCACCAGTAAAGCCCACAGTGCATCCTCCAGTAAATCTTCAAACACCACACACCATAAAGACAAGGGTAAAATCGTTTTACCATCATCCTCATCATCTAGTTCATCTAGTGACGAAAGTGATGACAGCGATATCATAAAAATCCAAAGTAAAGCAGGTAAAAAAGAAAAAGAAAGAAAAAAGAAGTTAAAACAAAAAGAAAAAATAAAAAGAAAAGAAAAGATAAAAAAGAAAAAGAAGGACACATCATCGTCCTCATCTTATTCTGAATCACTGTAAATAGGCAGAAGGAACCTTATTCCTTCACTCTTTGTAAAATACCCAATCAAAGCGGCACACAAGTTTTTAGTAAAAAATCAACTCAGCAACAGTAAAATTCCACTCAGCAACAGTAAAGATCCACTCGCCAACAGTAAAGGTCAACTTGGCACAGTAAAAGCAAGCAGTAGGGATTCTCCGACAGAGACTACTGTTCACCAACAGTAAAAGCAAACAGTAGAGATTCTTCGACAGAGACTACTGTTCACCAACAGTAAAAGCAAACAGTAGAGATTCTTCGACAAAGACTACTGTTCACCAACAGTAAAAGTAAACAGTAGAGATTCTTCGACAGAAACTACTGTTCACCAATAGTAAAAGTAAATAGTAAAGATTCCAGAAATTTTATTTAAGGGAGCCTTTTCCCCTTGTGAAGGCATAGATTGTAAACTGATAATACAGCATATACTCCAATATAGGCATAGTAATTCTCTCCCTAAACTATCTCCCTCCTTTCCCAGTTCGATTGTAAAGGGTTCAAGTGTTGAAAGTCTTAAAATTCTTGTAAGTTAAAACTAGTTTAAGTTTATCATTTAAAGTTTAATTTTTGTATTTAAATATTGTAATACTATTTTGTTATTTTAATTATTTATTTTAGTCAATATAAATTGCTACTTTTAAAGCCCTGTTAAAGGCTTCATTCTCTTCTCCCTCCACACTCTGACTTAGTTCTGGGGAACCCAGGCTAAGGTTGCAGGAACCCTAAACCTTAATTAAAATAAAATCAATTAAAATTGGTTGAGTTAATTGATAAATATTAAATTGATTTGAGTTTTGCTTGTTGTATAAGTATGCTCTGTGGTTGCACCTTAGTGTGATCTTCCACATCAGAAATATCATTCTTGTATGTTCATAAAAATCTTTGGTATATCAGCTGGAAACACATAACCTCCTGGTGTTTATCATTGCACTTGATAAACAAGGGAAACCTTGTGCTACAACGCTACGTACCAAGAAAATAGTAATGATTTATATGATTATAAATCCTATTGATAATAGTATATTATTTGACATATATATTAATGATATCTTGATTAATATGTATATTGATAATGATCGCTGCTTAGTTCATGCTTATATAGGTTTTGATATGTATGATATGTTTATTAATTTATAAATATTAAAATCAACTTAATATCTAAGTCTGAGTAATTAATTAAACGGTCCTTATCTCTTTTGTTGGTATCAGAGCCAAAGGATTTAGAACTGCTAAAAGATATACATATAAAGTCTCCAATTTATTAATATATCATAGGTTATCTTGGTATGGTTCAACTGAACTATACACCTAGGTTATCCATTTGAGATATCAGATACAGTAAGTGGCCTATTTTTGAACCCGTGTGTAAGTCCCGATTGGTAGGGCAGTTGAAGGGTATAACCTGGCCGAATTCTTGAGATATCATAACCGGATTCCTTTGGTGTTTAGTATAACCGGACCACTGTCATTAAAATCTATGCTATCTAATAAAATGGATCCTTTATTATGTAGATCGGTTAGTAGTAATAAATCTGAAGACTCAGATAACTCAGAAATTAAAAGGGTAATAAATAGAAATGAATTAATTTTACAAGATTTTAGTAAAGCTATTGATGAATGGGAAATTCCTAAAGTTGATAAGGAACAAATTTATAAAATTTCTAAATTTAATTTATTTAAAACTGATTATGTTATTAAAACCGAAGAAAGAGATTTCCAATTAAGTAAACCTTTTGAACGTATAACTCTTTTGTCTTCTAAAACTTTGCAACATCATAAAAGTAAAAAATATAAATATATTCATATAGGATTAATTCAAGTTGGAATAAAACCTTTAACCAGAGAAGGATTAAATACTAGTATCCTTGCAGTAGTAAGAGATGCTAGATTTTTAAATTTTCAAGATTCTTTATTAGGATCAGTTGAGACTAGCTTAAGTGAAGGACCAATCTCTTTTGAGGTCTATCCAGATATGACTGTCTCATTAAATGATTTAAATATTTTAGAAAGTATAGTTTTGGAAATTAAAACCCATAATTATAAAATGAAGCAAGGATCAATTCCTATAGCTTTAATTTATAAAATTCATTATAAGGCAATGAATTCAGCCTTTGGTACTAAATATAAACTACAACCTAAAATTGGTGAAACAAGATTTCTTCAAACAGATTTGACTAAAACAAACACAGTAATTCCTAAAACCATCCAATGGAAGGATATAACACTTCCAGATGAATGGATTTTAGAAGGGGTTGTACCTCCTCCAGTTATTGATAAAGTAAAACCAAACATCAATTTGCAAAAAATTGAACAATTTGAAGATGGTAAAGTAACTTTAAAATTTAATAGAAGTCAAAGTATGAGGTATGCAGGGTCATCTTCCTCCGTAACTACAGATGAAAATGATAAACCTACTTCCTCTATACCTTCTGTTATTTATGCTAAATATAAAGAGACTGAGCCTAAACCAATAATTCAAACATTAGTAAAACCAAGATTTTCTACTTCTGATATTCCAAATTTAAAAATGAAAGGTGTTGATTATAGTAATTCTATACCACAGGCAGTTTATAATCCTGTAGATAATTATGTTAATCAACAATCAAATTTAGTAAATACACCTCCAGTATCACCAACAGCTTCAGCCATAACTGAAAATGTTAGTGAACTCAATAGGGAATTAAATGTACTTAATAAAGACGATATAGAAAAAAATTTAATAAAAGAAGTATCTAAAATTAAAAATTTACTTAAAATGAAACAGATATTAAAACAATATACTTTTGAAGAATTAAAATATGAATATTTAGATTATAAATTAAATACTCAAACTGAAGTTAAATTCTTTGATTGGTACAAACTTATTAAAGAAAATTCTTCTAATAAAAGTTTAAATCCAATTACTGTAAGAGATAAAAGACCAGAATGGATAGTAAATGATCAGACAATTAAAAGTGATTTTCCACCTAAAACAATTAGTAAATTAAAACATCAAGATCATGAAATTGTCTGTGCTCCATTTAAAAATATAAGGGAAAATGATACAAATAATAAATTAATTGAACAAAATAATTTTAGTAATGCCAGTTTAATTTGTTTAAATACACAATTAAAACGGATAGAAAATTTATTAGAAGATAAACCAATTGTAAATGAGATTGTAAAAGGTAAAGAAAAGGTAAAAACTCATATGTTTAAACCTTACCAAATTTCTCAATCTAGTAAAAATGAATTTCTAAATACACTAAAAGATCAATTAAGTAAAATTCAAGTTAGATCTGCGACTACCCAACATGTAGCTCAGGATACTCCTCAATCATCAGCATCAAGAAATATAAATATAATTGAAGAAAACACCAACTCTGATGTTAGTGAACCTGACTCAGAAAATATTCAACAATTTGAAATCAATCCTATAAATCATCATAGAGAAATAGTAAATAGAGCACCAGACTTAGGAATTGTTGATAAACCTAATACTATATCTCAATTTAAATATAATGCTTCAACAATCTATGAATGGAACATAGATGGTCTAAGTGAATATAATATCTTAAGTATTTTGCAACAAATGACAATGGCTGCAAATGCTTATAAAACACAGTCAATCATTTCTGATAAAGCTATAGCAGAAATCTTAATTGCTGGATTTACCGGCCAACTTAAAGGATGGTGGGATTATCATCTCACTGACCAACAACATTTAGAAATTCTAAATTCAATTCAAATAAATGATGAAGGTGAACCTATATATGATGAAAATGGTGAAGTAATTCAAGATGCGGTGTCATCTTTAATTCTCACTATTTCACTTCATTTTATAGGAGATCCATCTCACTTAAAGGATAAAAATGCCGAGTTACTTAGTAATTTAAAATGTAAACATTTAGGTGATTTTCAAAATTATAAAACGACTTTTCTCACTAGATTAATGTTAAGGGAAGACTCTAATCAAAGCTTTTGGAAAGAAAAGTTTTTAGCTGGGTTACCTTATTTCTTGGGAGAAAAAGTTAGAAATCATATTAAACAACAACATGGTCAACCTATACCTTATAGTAAATTAACCTATGGACAATTAATTTGTATAATTCAAAAGGAAGGTTTACAAATATGTCATGATCTAAAACTTCAAAGAAAGATAAAATATGAAATGCAGAAAACTAAAAAAGAATTAGGATCTTTTTGTAAACAATTTGACTATAGTATAACTTCTCCACAGAAATGTGAGGGCCAATGTTCTAAAATCAATAAACCTAAAAAATATTATAGAAATAAATACTCTAAAAAACAATATAGATATACACCTAGTCAAGATAAATTTTATAGTAAAAAGAGAACAAAGTCTTCTTATAGACACAAAAATAAACAACCTTCTAAATCTACAACTAAAACTTCTTATAAAAATTTGACTTGTTACAATTGTGGTAAAAAAGGGCATACATCTAAATTTTGTAAATTTAATAAAAGATTACATGAATTAAATTTGGAAGATAATGTTTTAAATAAAATATATGAACTATATATTGATTCGGGTTCTTCGGAATCTGAGATTAACGAAAGTGAAAATCAAATTGATGAATTAGGAACCACTTCAAGTTCTTCCAGTTCATCAAAATTTTCTTTAAACATGTTATCTAAAGATCAAACTAATTTATTAACAGTAGTTAATGAAATTGAAGATCAAGAAACTAGAGCTAAACTTCTTAAAAAACTAATAATAAGTTTTGAAGATGAAGATGATATAAAAAATATTACTCCTAAAATTCAGTCTAATACTTATGATTTAACTACCATATTAAATAAAAATAAACCTAAAAAGGTCAATGGGGATGAATCTACTAAAGAATTATATAAAGACATTAAGATGCTAAAAAATGAAGTAAAAGAATTAAAAACCCAACTTCAACAAAACTCTAAAAAAATAAAAATACTAGAATCCCAACTTATTTCTAGTTCTTCCTCAGAAGAAGATGAACCAGATAATAATTTAAAAATAAATGAATTAGATGAAGATGTAGATTGTAATTTTCTCAATTTATTACAAGAAATTACTTCACGAAAATATTTAGTAAAAATAAACATTCAAATAAATGATTTTGTGATAGATGCAATTGCACTCTTTGACACAGGTGCAGATTTAAACTGTATAAAATCTGACCTAGTTCCTAAAAGATATTGGTTAAAAACTAGTGAAAAATTAAGTACAGCTAATAAATCTAAACTTGAAATTATAGGAAAGACAGATGCAGTAATCATAAATCAAGAATTAGAAATAAACACAGTATTTTTATTATCTCCTCAAATAAATTATATGGTCATTTTAGGTACTCCTTTTATAAACCTAATAACACCATACTCAGTAAAAGAAGATTGTATTAAATTCAAAATAAGAAATAGTAGAGCTAGATTAGAATTTACAGAAAAACCTAAAACAAAACAATTAAATTTGTTAAAAGCTCATTCAGTTAAAATATTAGAAATCAATTCTTTAATAAAATCTAAAGAAGAAAATATAAAAGATTTAAATAACAATATCCATTTAAATAGAATTCAAACTCAATTAGACAGAGATCTTGTTAAACATAAAATTCAAAATCTCCAAACATTAATGGAAAAAGAACTATGTGCTGAGCATCCAAATGCATTTTGGGATCGTAAACAACACATGGTAGATTTACCATATGAAAAAGATTTTGATGAAAAAACTATTAAAACTAAAGCTCGACCAATTCAGATGAATCCTGAATTAATTGAGCATTGTAAAATAGAAATTCAAGATTTAATAAATAAAAAATTAATTTGTAAATCTAGAAGTCCTTGGTCATGTGCAGCTTTTTATGTCAATAAAAATGCTGAAATTGAACGAGGTGTTCCAAGACTAGTAATAAATTATAAACCATTAAATACAGCTTTAAAATGGATCAGATATCCAATTCCTAATAAAAAAGACCTACTAAAGAAATTATACAATGCAAATATTTTTAGTAAATTTGATATGAAATCTGGTTATTGGCAGATTCAAATTGATCCTAAAGACAGATATAAAACAGCATTCACAGTTCCATTTGGTCAATATGAATGGAATGTAATGCCTTTTGGATTAAAAAATGCTCCTTCTGAATTTCAGAGGATCATGAATGACATATTTAATCCCTATAGTAAATTTTGTATAGTATACATTGATGATGTGTTAATATTTAGTCAAACTATTGATGATCATTTTAAACACTTAAAAACTTTTTGTATGGTAATTAGGCAAAATGGTTTAGCACTTAGTAAAACAAAGATGGATCTATTCAAAACTAAAATTAGATTTTTAGGCCATTATATTGAACAAGGTAAGATTCAACCTATAGAAAGAGCACTTGTTTTTGGTGAAAAATTTCCTGATGAAATTACTAATAAACCCCAATTACAACGTTTTCTTGGTTGTTTAAATTATGTAATTGATTTTTATCCAAATTTAAATTGCATGATAAAACCATTACATAATAGACTTTGTAAAAATGCTGGTCCTTGGACAACTCAGCATACTCAATTAATAAAAAAGATAAAATTCTTGGTAAAAGAAATTCCTTACTTATATATTCCTGATCCTAATGCTTTTAAAATTGTTGTATAAGTATGCTCTGTGGTTGCACCTTAGTGTGATCTTCCACATCAGAAATATCATTCTTGTATGTTCATAAAAATCTTTGGTATATCAGCTGGAAACACATAACCTCCTGGTGTTTATCATTGCACTTGATAAACAAGGGAAACCTTGTGCTACAACGCTACGTACCAAGAAAATAGTAATGATTTATATGATTATAAATCCTATTGATAATAGTATATTATTTGACATATATATTAATGATATCTTGATTAATATGTATATTGATAATGATCGCTGCTTAGTTCATGCTTATATAGGTTTTGATATGTATGATATGTTTATTAATTTATAAATATTAAAATCAACTTAATATCTGAGTCTGAGTAATTAATTAAACGGTCCTTATCTCTTTTGTTGGTATCAGAGCCTAAGGATTTAGAACTGCTAAAAGATATACATATAAAGTCTCCAATTTATTAATATATCATAGGTTATCTTGGTATGGTTCAACTGAACTATACACCTAGGTTATCCATTTGAGATATCAGATACAGTAAGTGGCCTATTTTTGAACCCGTGTGTAAGTCCCGATTGGTAGGGCAGTTGAAGGGTATAACCTGGCCGAATTCTTGAGATATCATAACCGGATTCCTTTGGTGTTTAGTATAACCGGACCACTGTCATTAAAATCTATGCTATCTAATAAAATGGATCCTTTATTATGTAGATCGGTTAGTAGTAATAAATCTGAAGACTCAGATAACTCAGAAATTAAAAGGGTAATAAATAGAAATGAATTAATTTTACAAGATTTTAGTAAAGCTATTGATGAATGGGAAATTCCTAAAGTTGATAAAGAACAAATTTATAAAATTTCTAAATTTAATTTATTTAAAACTGATTATGTTATTAAAACCGAAGAAAGAGATTTCCAATTAAGTAAACCTTTTGAACGTATAACTCTTTTGTCTTCTAAAACTTTGCAACATCATAAAAGTAAAAAATATAAATATATTCATATAGGATTAATTCAAGTTGGAATAAAACCTTTAACCAGAGAAGGATTAAATACTAGTATCCTTGCAGTAGTAAGAGATGCTAGATTTTTAAATTTTCAAGATTCTTTATTAGGATCAGTTGAGACTAGCTTAAGTGAAGGACCAATCTCTTTTGAGGTCTATCCAGATATGACTGTCTCATTAAATGATTTAAATATTTTAGAAAGTATAGTTTTGGAAATTAAAACCCATAATTATAGAATGAAGCAAGGATCAATTCCTATAGCTTTAATTTATAAAATTCATTATAAGGCAATGAATTCAGCCTTTGGTACTAAATATAAACTACAACCTAAAATTGGTGAAACAAGATTTCTTCAAACAGATTTGACTAAAACAAACACAGTAATTCCTAAAACCATCCAATGGAAGGATATAACACTTCCAGATGAATGGATTTTAGAAGGGGTTGTACCTCCTCCAGTTATTGATAAAGTAAAACCAAACATCAATTTGCAAAAAATTGAACAATTTGAAGATGGTAAAGTAACTTTAAAATTTAATAGAAGTCAAAGTATGAGGTATGCAGGGTCATCTTCCTCCGTAACTACAGATGAAAATGATAAACCTACTTCCTCTATACCTTCTGTTATTTATGCTAAATATAAAGAGACTGAGCCTAAACCAATAATTCAAACATTAGTAAAACCAAGATTTTCTACTTCTGATATTCCAAATTTAAAAATGAAAGGTGTTGATTATAGTAATTCTATACCACAGGCAGTTTATAATCCTGTAGATAATTATGTTAATCAACAATCAAATTTAGTAAATACACCTCCAGTATCACCAACAGCTTCAGCCATAACTGAAAATGTTAGTGAACTCAATAGGGAATTAAATGTACTTAATAAAGACGATATAGAAAAAAATTTAATAAAAGAAGTATCTAAAATTAAAAATTTACTTAAAATGAAACAGATATTAAAACAATATACTTTTGAAGAATTAAAATATGAATATTTAGATTATAAATTAAATACTCAAACTGAAGTTAAATTCTTTGATTGGTACAAACTTATTAAAGAAAATTCTTCTAATAAAAGTTTAAATCCAATTACTGTAAGAGATAAAAGACCAGAATGGATAGTAAATGATCAGACAATTAAAAGTGATTTTCCACCTAAAACAATTAGTAAATTAAAACATCAAGATCATGAAATTGTCTGTGCTCCATTTAAAAATATAAGGGAAAATGATACAAATAATAAATTAATTGAACAAAATAATTTTAGTAATGCCAGTTTAATTTGTTTAAATACACAATTAAAACGGATAGAAAATTTATTAGAAGATAAACCAATTGTAAATGAGATTGTAAAAGGTAAAGAAAAGGTAAAAACTCATATGTTTAAACCTTACCAAATTTCTCAATCTAGTAAAAATGAATTTCTAAATACACTAAAAGATCAATTAAGTAAAATTCAAGTTAGATCTGCGACTACCCAACATGTAGCTCAGGATACTCCTCAATCATCAGCATCAAGAAATATAAATATAATTGAAGAAAACACCAACTCTGATGTTAGTGAACCTGACTCAGAAAATATTCAACAATTTGAAATCAATCCTATAAATCATCATAGAGAAATAGTAAATAGAGCACCAGACTTAGGAATTGTTGATAAACCTAATACTATATCTCAATTTAAATATAATGCTTCAACAATCTATGAATGGAACATAGATGGTCTAAGTGAATATAATATCTTAAGTATTTTGCAACAAATGACAATGGCTGCAAATGCTTATAAAACACAGTCAATCATTTCTGATAAAGCTATAGCAGAAATCTTAATTGCTGGATTTACCGGCCAACTTAAAGGATGGTGGGATTATCATCTCACTGACCAACAACATTTAGAAATTCTAAATTCAATTCAAATAAATGATGAAGGTGAACCTATATATGATGAAAATGGTGAAGTAATTCAAGATGCGGTGTCATCTTTAATTCTCACTATTTCACTTCATTTTATAGGAGATCCATCTCACTTAAAGGATACATCCTTCTAATACAACACAAAAACTCAAATGGTTGATGCCAACTTGCAGAAATAAAAGTTTTCTAAGTCTAAATCATGGATTAAACATTAACTAACTATTCCTATCGAAATCAAATTTATAACTTCAATGTACTATACTAGGCTACAATTTTCCAGAAATAAATAAATTGAAATAATTGCTTGCCAAATCTAAAAGTCTAGACTTCATGATTAAATTTTCATATTTTACACACTAGCTAACTCACTACCCTACAAGAACTTCATTTACAACTTCAAATACCCATCCCAAACATTATGATTCAAAGAACCAACTAATTAATTGCTGCTAACTCAAGGAATTCAAAATTCTCTATTTAATACCCAAAATATATCCACCATTCTTTAATCATTACTAAAATTCTAGATTAGGCATTACAAACCAATGTTTCCATTAAGTTGCAATTTAGTAATCTCATCTCTCAAGTAATCCAATACACAGCTTAAACATATATACCAACCCCAACAAGTATAATTATCTACCTTTTAATTTCATCAGGTATACCAGCTTCTAAGAACCTTCAACAATATAAATATTTATCTTCTAAATCAATCCCAACGATAAAAAGCTATTTAACTGTAATTCATTGGGCTTAAACACTAAATTAGTTCATACACCCCATTACAGCCAATTATTTAAAAACTATTAAATCCTTGACTCCTATTCAAAGAGTAAATATCTAATTAGCACTTAAAATTTTCTAAAGTTCTAAACAAATAAATTAAACATATCCGGCTACCGCAAATACCACAGACTAATCAAATTTAATTATTTACAGAAGAGTAAAAATATTCTATTTAGATATAGACTATTCCGATAATCTTATTTCTTGTTATTTAATTAAATCTACTTATATATAATCCTATCTAAATAATTTAAATCTTATTATTTTATTGTACCTACTTTGATAATTAATCCACATAAATTTGCTAAGGTCACTAAATCTAAACTTCTACAGTTTTTTTTTTTTTCAGCTATAACACCGAATTTCTAAATTTGTGTCAAATAATTATTTGAAGGTCAATTGAATTCGGGTTGCAAAACTAACTGTATATTCGTAATCTACATAAAAAGGTCAACATTCTGCCATACCCATGCTCCGGTGACCGGAACAACCGCTGGCCGCCGGCATCGCCGCCATACAGGGTGGCGAGGGAGGCGGCAGTCCGGGATCAAGCAATTTCGACACTAATTTGCTTAATATTTCCATGAAAATTACAAATTCCTCTTCACTTTACACAAATCATGCCATTATCTAATGAAATCCCAAATTTTAATTTTTGACACCTTAACAAAATTTCTTCAAGGAATTTCCCTAAACCCCACAGTTAATTATCTATTGACACAAGAAAATCCAAGAAAGGAGGTTAGGGAGTCATGATCGGCTCACCTTGTTGATAGCGGTCGCCGGAAGGCCGGAGGAGAGGGAGTTGCCGAAGGAGGCAGCTTCGAGCTACGCCACTGCAAGGCCGTTCGGCGCGAAGAAAAGCGAGAGACGCGATTGGTGGCGTGAATGGAGTTGAGCGCCGCCTTGCTTTCCTCGCGTGGTGGCCGGAAACGAAGAGAGGAAAGGGGGAGAGGAGGTCGCGCGCTTGGTGCTGGCGCAAGGAAGAAGAAGGGAAAAAGAAAAAAAAAAAAAGAAAAAAAGAAAAGAAAGAAAAAAAAATCTTGGGGCTTCTAGACCATTCCGGTTCGATTCGAACCGGTTTGGTCTAATTCAATGATTCGGCTCAATTTGCTTGGTTTTCGAGTTTTTCGCTTGGTTTTCGAAAAATCAAATTGGTTAATGGGTCCAGTTTAGCAATAATAAAATACTAGCTGGTATAATCTCATTGGTTGAAAATAAAAAATTTAGTTTTTAAATGAAAATTCTACGAAATTAAATTTTCGGGTCGTTTCAATCTTCCCTCATAAAAATTCGTCCTCGAATTTTAGAGATGAGCAAGAAATAGGAATGCAACTAGAAAAGAAAGCATGTAAGGACATTTAACAAACAAATTATCATTTGATTGACATCCACGAATAAATGAATGAAAGGTTTCATTATAACTCAAAATGTATTCGTTCAACCATCTATTACATTTATTGTCACTTGATTAAAACTCACAGGAAACTTAAGTCTATTACTATAACCTCGAATTTCTATTGCCAACAATCCTATTTAGTGCCACTTGGCTGAAGTTTACGAGAAACTTAAGCTTATTGTCTAATTCTCCAATTACTATCTTCAGACAGCTACTGAAATCTCTTTAGAAAATCTTTCTTTGAATAAAACTTTTACAATAAAACGGGATTTATCAAGAAGATGCATAATATATGTCATATATATTTCTCAAAATTATATAATTTTCTTTGAAAATTTAAATGTTCACTAAGTATTCCTTCATGAAAACCCAACATATAGTTTACAAACACAAAACGACTGAAATTTAATTTACTTCTAATATCAAGATTTAACTCGTTTAATTTACATATATTATTATTCAAACTTTTCTTTAATCAAAAATTCAAAAACTTATTACTTTAATTCAAAACTTTAAGAGAAAAAAAATTCGTCTACGACTTCCGTTGTCTATTATATCATAGGGCACTTCGAAATAACTGTCTGTTAATCCTCGTTAATCGTGATTTATCTAATCACCAACATTTCAATCTAAGACTTATTACTTACCCTTTCATCTAATACACATCAATACTAATGTCTTCTATGAAAATCTCTTAAGTCCTAACCTAATGCCATCTTAACACCCAAATATCACACCAAACCAATCTCATTAGTTTCTTATCGTCGAATGCATATATACTAATAACTTCACTTTTCTGTCCATATCATGGACTAGAATTTTTCTAATCTACAGTCTTAACATTTAATTAAATGACTTAATTAGCCATACGTCTACCTATCACTAACTTGAGTCAACTGTATATTTAACTTACCTATCTCATTTGTCCTTAATCAATCAATATTCTCCTATTCAAGTCGAGTAAGGTATTTATAAATTCCAATTTTTTTTTTTTTATCTACCACTAACTCCTAATATATATATATTACAATTTGTCAACTATTATGTCTTACCCTTAAACTATCCAAGTTCATTTCTATTGTTATCTTTCTTACTTACACATTAAACAATCCTATACTCCTAATTTAGTAGCAACTCAACTTCTGTACCCAAAATTGCCTACCTGACCATTCCAACATTCGTGTTTCTATCTTGACTGCGAACTACCTACTTACCTATATCATTGTTATCATTATTATTACCACCCCTTTATCTTATCCCACCGGCCCTGTGATATAAATAGACAATTTTTCAAAAATAATTTTTTTCTATATAAATAATCAATTTTCAATTTATTTATCATAACACAATTTGAATTCAAAATAAAAATGGGGTTTAAAATTTAAATATCAATATCAAGTAAATAAAACAATAAAAAGAAATTCTAAAGAAATTCAGTAGCCGAACTGAATACTAAAATATTGATTCCTAATCACCCAAAATTCATCAATCCACCATACAATTAGAAAACCTACTTATTCTCTACACTATCCTGTTCACTGATAGGAATAGAGTTCACATGAAAAGTAGTGTACTGGGTGATCAGGCCAATCCACTACCATCAGGTATTACTCTATTCCCTAGCTTAAGGGTTGATAATTGCTTTCGCCCCTACAGGTATTGTGATGGGTTCATCCTACTATCCATTACTTTCACTCTAATCCTCAATTAGTTCTTCTATAGTTTATGGATCTTCACAATAGGTGTGGGTTTTCCCACCTCATAGGGTCTAGTGCGTCCACCATCCCTAGAGAGGGAAATCACAAAGTTTCCTTCCTTATGTTGGTTACGGCCGATCCCAACATAAAGAAATTTCCTATACTCCGCAGTTGTGTCCTAAAACCCTAACCTAAGCTCTGATACCAACTTTGTCACGACCCAATTCCATGGGCCGGACCGGCACTAGGGCCCAGGTAAGCTTAAGGCCCCCGAGGCCCGTAGTAAGCCTGAAACACTAGAATCTATTATCTCAGTATAAATTTCAACATTCAGCCCATATGATAATGAAAAATAACCTCAATATTTTATTATTTCTCGGCCCAAGTTTATCTTCTACAGCATTCCATAGTTCGGGCCCAATTTACAATACATCACATTTCTAACATGAGCTTACAGAATTATTTTGTCTATGTTAATACACGACTAAATATATGTAAATCCTACAACTGCGGAGTCACTAACTCTTTGGTATACATAATTACATAGCAAATAATTGTGGAACTAGGAAAAATTTCTCTGTTGCCCTCCGCCGAAGGAACATAACCTAAATCGGATTAAAGAAGAACTTACTTCCTGAAACATCAAACAAGATATGTGAGCCTTTAAAGAAATAATACCTATTGCACCGCACACGCATTCACACAAATGAATAAATATATCAATCTAGTCATCTGACTAGTTATATGCTCACGCAGTCAGTCACACAAATGGCATATCATTAACACCCACAATCATTAACATCTTCATGTAATCACATCACGTGGAAATTGGTCTGTAGCGTCACCGAAACCCCCGATGAGCCGTCCTCCCACATGGCCCATCCTCTCATAACGTGTGCACCAGGGAGCCGATCCCCCATACTGGCCGACCGGTCTAATCCTCACTTGACCAGCCCTCTCGTTGTTTTTCCATTCTCTCTTTTCTTTTCCATACCAACAGGAGGCAACCCGGTCGTCTCCATCAAATCTAGATCATCAGGCGCTCACAACAGGAGGCCACCCTGCGGGCTGCGATCAAATCTAGATTATCAGGTGCGCCCAATAAAGAAGCCAACCTGTGGTTTTCCATATCATACAAACCACAATGGTAGGTACACACGGGGGCGCCGATCTCCCATTTACCCGGCCGACGGTCCAACCGTCCTCACAAACCCATGGTGACCCACTTCATCCCAACTCCACACAAACAAAGCACAGCAATATCACACACAATTAATCAAGTATTGCAATTAAATGCAAGCATATTAATCAATTAAACATCGTAATGCAATGCACAACTAGACATCCAATTTCAAATGCAAATAAATAAGTAAATAGTGTTAACAATAAACAACAATAATAAAATAAATAATAATAATAATAATAATAATGAACAAAATAATGAAAATAAATAAATGAATAATGGAATGCTTAAATGAATAATAATGACAATAAATAAACAATTAGAGTACTTTATTTATTATGTAACAAATTATAGAATTTATCTAAATAAACTTATTAATTATATTATTAATTACAACTAGTCTAAGTTCTATCGAAATTTCGGCAGCACCTCCCCTAAAAATTGGACTATCCACCTGTTTAGATAACACAGTATTATTATATATTTATCAATCAATACACACTGCCCATCCGTATATATATATATATATATATATATATATATATATACATCCTTCTAATACAACACAAAAACTCAAATGGTTGATGCCAACTTGCAGAAATAAAAGTTTTCTAAGTCTAAATCATGGATTAAACATTAACTAACTATTCCTATCGAAATCAAATTTATAACTTCAATGTACTATACTAGGCTACAATTTTCCAGAAATAAATAAATTGAAATAATTGCTTGCCAAATCTAAAAGTCTAGACTTCATGATTAAATTTTCATATTTTACACACTAGCTAACTCACTACCCTACAAGAACTTCATTTACAACTTCAAATACCCATCCCAAACATTATGATTCAAAGAACCAACTAATTAATTGCTGCTAACTCAAGGAATTCAAAATTCTCTATTTAATACCCAAAATATATCCACCATTCTTTAATCATTACTAAAATTCTAGATTAGGCATTACAAACCAATGTTTCCATTAAGTTGCAATTTAGTAATCTCATCTCTCAAGTAATCCAATACACAGCTTAAACATATATACCAACCCCAACAAGTATAATTATCTACCTTTTAATTTCATCAGGTATACCAGCTTCTAAGAACCTTCAACAATATAAATATTTATCTTATAAATCAATCCCAACGATAAAAAGCTATTTAACTGTAATTCATTGGGCTTAAACACTAAATTAGTTCATACACCCCATTACAGCCAATTATTTAAAAACTATTAAATCCTTGACTCCTATTCAAAGAGTAAATATCTAATTAGCACTTAAAATTTTCTAAAGTTCTAAACAAATAAATTAAACATATCCGGCTACCGCAAATACCACAGACTAATCAAATTTAATTATTTACAGAAGAGTAAAAATATTCTATTTAGATATAGACTATTCCGATAATCTTATTTCTTGTTATTTAATTAAATCTACTTATATATAATCCTATCTAAATAATTTAAATCTTATTATTTTATTGTACCTACTTTGATAATTAATCCACATAAATTTGCTAAGGTCACTAAATCTAAACTTCTACAGTTTTTTTTTTTTCAGCTATAACACCGAATTTCTAAATTTGTGTCGAATAATTATTTGAAGGTCAATTGAATTCGGGTTGCAAAACTAACTGTATATTCGTAATCTACATAAAAAGGTCAACATTCTGCCATACCCATGCTCCGGTGACCGGAACAACCGCTGGCCGCCGGCATCGCCGCCATACAGGGTGGCGAGGGAGGCGGCAGTCCGGGATCAAGCAATTTCGACACTAATTTGCTTAATATTTCCATGAAAATTACAAATTCCTCTTCACTTTGCACAAATCATGCCATTATCTAATGAAATCCCAAATTTTAATTTTTGACACCTTAACAAAATTTCTTCAAGGAATTTCCCTAAACCCCACAGTTAATTATCTATTGACACAAGAAAATCCAAGAAAGGAGGTTAGGGAGTCATGATCGGCTCACCTTGTTGATAGCGGTCGCCGGAAGGCCGGAGGAGAGGGAGTTGCCGAAGGAGGCAGCTTCGAGCTACGCCACTGCAAGGCCGTTCGGCGCGAAGAAAAGCGAGAGACGCGATTGGTGGCGTGAATGGAGTTGAGCGCCGCCTTGCTTTCCTCGCGTGGTGGCCGGAAACGAAGAGAGGAAAGGGGGAGAGGAGGTCGCGCGCTTGGTGCTGGCGCAAGGAAGAAGAAGGGAAAAAGAAAAGAAAAAAAAGAAAAAAAGAAAAGAAAAAAAAAATCTTGGGGCTTCTAGACCATTCCGGTTCGATTCAAACCGGTTTGGTCTAATTCAATGATTCGGCTCAATTTGCTTGGTTTTCGAGTTTTTCGCTTGGTTTTCGAAAAATCAAATTGGTTAATGGGTCCAGTTTAGCAATAATAAAATATTAGCTGGTATAATCTCATTGGTTGAAAATAAAAAATTTAGTTTTTAAATGAAAATTCTATGAAATTAAATTTTTGGGTCGTTTCACTAACATAATTCAACTGCAACTTTAACTTTTAAATTTTGATATTTTAACCTAATCCAACCAAAACACCTATTATATATAACTCTTCACCTTCTTTAAACACAATTCATTTATCATCTATTCTAAATAATTTGTAATATAAAATGTGTGCTTGTATTCTTTTAGTGGTTTGAATGTTTTTTTATCAGATAGATATGTGTGCATGTTTATTGCGTTCATTTCTTCATTATCAGCTATCATGTTGTGTCATTGTCATCTAACCTGGTTTTTCATTGGATGATTTTATTATTGAAAGTTTAATAGGTATGTATAGATTATTAAGAATTTGAAGTTTTTAAAATTCTTTTATCTTATCTAATTATTATTTTTAATATAATTACATTTAGATAATTATAACTTTAAAAATTTTTAAAATTTTTTATTTATATCTATATAAATATGTTTAGCTCTCAATATATATCGATACATTTTTTTTTTAGCGATCTGGTCGCTATTTCAGGTATTTTTACAACCAACACAAAATTACTCATAAATTATGGTTTTGTTGATGCACATAATCGTTATGCCGGGAAAACTCTGGCACCAACTTACTCTCAAGCTGGAGGAGTTCGTTGCAAAGGCTGTCTTTAAAGTCTATTGTTTTGCTTCTCTCTTTTTTCCAATTTTGAATTTGGTCAAATTTGGAAATTTTGGGATTGCTTTGAAATTGAATAGAGGGTGTTCCTTTCTCTATTTGCTGGAAAAGATTTGTAAATGAGATTATTAGGGTTTCAATTGATAAATTAAGGTTTCTGTATGTATGCTATTTCTATTTTTTTGGAATTTGTATTGTTCCCTAATTCTTACATATCTTGCTTAGAGTCTTGATATATATCTAGCTGATATTTTTAATATTATTATTGGATATCAACACTTACGATAAACAGCAATTTGAAGACATAATGGATGTATAAATGTGTCTCAAAATCAGATGTTTATCACTTAAAAAACATGGAGTTGTTACTATATGCAGATTTAGTTTACTTGCCAATTCTTTAAGCATGGAAATCTTTGTTTGGCGTCTTCAACTATTCCGTTAAAGCATAGAGTTTAGAGTCTGGTCTATACATCCTTCACCCACATTGTAAGAGAAAATAACATGATTTTGGGTTTTTATCTTCAATCTATTTGCCAACTTTTTGTTGCTTGCTGTAAATGCTCAAAAACTTTGTACTTGCACTTGATCATGGCATGTTATTTATGGACTTTTCTATCCTATTTTGCTCTTCCTCAACTAAGCCACAAATTATTGTATTTTTCTTTTTTTATTTAAAAAATTTTGGTTTTAGTTTTTTGTATTTGGATTGGCCACATATTAAAATTTTTTAAATCTCAAATAATTTGACTTTTTTTTGAACATATAAATAACTAACTATTAAATATATTATAAAAAATAAATATTAAATATTATTATAATTAAAACTTTATTTAAAAAATTTCAGTTATTTTTATTCTCAAAAACAAACTTTATAAAAATAAAATATAATTCATAAATCACAAATATGAATTATTTTTATTAAAAACGTTAACCTAAAAAATATTATTAAAATGTTTAATAGTTTAATTGATGAATAAAAATTATTTGTATTTTTATGAATTTAGCTCTAATATAGTTATAGTGTTTAAGTAATACATTCTATTACTTAAATCCTAATCAATAGTCTCTTAAACATCAAATTTAAATCTAAAGTATTATGGAAACAATTTTTTTTTATACATGGAAACAAATCAATTTAATTTTGATGTTTGTTAAAACGTTAAAAAAATATTATTAAAATGTTTAATAGTTTAATTGATGTTTTTGTTTCAAAACTTTTGAATTTTTATTAAATCAAAAATTTAGATTTTTGACTGTATGGGCTGCAAATATCATATAATCCTAATCCACGCCCATGTTTACAAGGTTGGGTTCAAGCCCAAAACATATTATTAGAATTTCCGAGTTGAGAACCTGTAAAAAAATTTTCAAGAATAAATATGGAGCTCTAACTATTAATCTATTATAAATATATACATGTGTGTCTACTATTTAAATTAATTATCATAAAATCAATTATTATTATTATTATTATTATTATTATTATTATTATTGAGTAAATTGGAGAAATATTCTAGGATCTAATTTACACCAATTAAAATAAATAAAACTAGTAGAAATGGGTTAAGAAATCTAGAATTTTCTATTGAATCGGACCAAACCTGAATTGGACCAAATCAAGGCATAAAAATCTTTTGGGTTTAGGAGAGAAAAATCCAAATTCTCCTCTCCTTTCTTCGTCACGTGATCACAGCGCCGTCTCCCTCTCCTTTCCATTTTTCGGCTAAACGGCCATTATTTTCAGCGAGTGAGGGCTCTAAATTATCTACTTGATGCAAGGAAGCACGATCAAGCCTTGGTTAACACATTAGTCGCATGGATCAAGAGAAATTGCTTAAAAAAAGAAGAGATTGGTACCGTAGCGGCTCATTTTCTTACGATTCACGCCGTTTCAGGCAAGCCCAGGGCACGAGGTCAGTACCAAACAACTCCTCTCTTCTCCCTCTATAATTTGATGGCCTTCCCGCCGACTGATATAGCCACAATCGAAAAACCCAAAATGGGCACCACTGAACCTTTTTGGCCAATTTCCTGCCAAATGGTTCACACCCACCTGATTTGATCATATATTGGTGATCCTCTCGTCGAAATGAATAAAATGATGTATTGTTTGTAAATGTTGGTGAAGGTTCGATTTTTCGCTCATCGTGCACGGCGGCTGGCGGCGGCGGTCCGGTGACTGACTAGCGATGCTTCGGCAAGGACCTAAGAGGCAGAATCATCTTCTCCTCACGCGGATCATGGAATTGTAGTCTGATTTTTATTGATACGCTTTAAGACCTAGTTCCTCATTTTCGGTATAAATTCCAAATTTAAAACTATTAGTTGATTAAGTTGATTTCGATTAAATAGTTAATTGAATATGGTAGATGATATTACAATGATGGAGGATGGACTTTAGGTTGGATGGTTTTTCCTGATGGATGGTCTGTATGTATAGTGTTGATAATTGTGATATATAAAGTACGGATAACTCAATTTATAGGGGAGATACTACAGGATGTTCATCAATATATCTTTAGATAATTATATTATTATTATTATTATTATTATTATTATTATTATTATTATTATTATTTTCATTTTCATTTTATTTTCATTAATTAATGTTTACGGAAGATTGTTTGGTTAAAGAATTATAATGAGGTTAGAATAGCGTGTATAGCATATATAGATTAGAATAGGTAACTTAGGTGTAGGAAACCGAAATAAGGAATTTATCTTAATCTGGAATATTTGGATTAGATGATTGGGGAAAAATGGATACAATATTATTAAAAATTAGAATTTAGAAAGGACAGTTAAAATTCATGAATAGTAGACTTATTTAGGTTCTTTCTTTAGATATTCATGCGGGTCTTGAGGAATCTAATTTCAGATAGTAGAGTATCGGGAAAGGAACATGACTTCTATCTAAACTCTATAACGATGAGTAGTGTTAGATAATTCGCATCATCCACTTGCATTTGCATCTGTGCATTCACAGCTAAATGCTAGACATACATTACTTAGTAAATTGTATTTTGTGTTGCATTATTTGTTGCTATTGAAAATAGTTGATTAGTTATGATGTGCTTCATGTATGCTTTGCTTGTGTGGAACTGAGATGAAGTGGGTCACCACAGACTTGTAAGGGCGGTCTTCGATGCCATCGACCATGTATGGGGAGATCGGTGCCCCCCGTGTGAATCTGACGATATATGATATGGAAAACCATAGGGTGGCCTCCTGCTGATATAGAAAAGAAAAGAGAGTATAAAAAAAATGAGAGGACTAGTCAAGTGAGGTTGAGACCGGTCGACCATGTATGGGGGATCGGCTCCCTGGTGCACACATGATGAGAGGGCGGGCCATGGGTGAGGATGGCTTGTCGAGGGTTTTGGCGACGCCACTGACCAATTTCCACGTGATGTGATTATGTGAAGGTGTTAATATTTGTCATTACTGTTGTTTTATCATTTGTCTGATAGAGTGCATGATCATATAACTAGTCGAATGACTAGATTGATTTATTTATGCATTTATGTGATTGTGTGGGGTGAGAGGGTTATCTAACCCTATTCATTGAGTTTGGCACTCACCCCTGCTTTCTTTTTTTTTTTCATGTAATAGGAGGAAGAAGAACCCTATAGAACTGACCGATTTGAAATACATATATAGAAAATTATTAAAAGTTGTATTAAGCATGTAAATGAAAAGGACTGTAAATTATGGAGTTTCGCAATTGTATTCCAAATGGGTTGTAATTGAATAATATGGGTACATATATTAAGTATGTGAATTGTATTTTGATACGTCTGTGGAATATAGTTAATGGAACTGAAGCCATGACTATGAATAGAGTATGGATTTAACTAATATAGGCTTATTACGGGCCTAGAAGGCCTTAAGCCCACCTGGGTCCTATTACCGGTCCGAGCCTTGGAAATGGGTCATGACATAAAAACTCAACATGGCCAAGTCAGCAAAGTACACAGCCTGGCGATGGTGTTACCAAGAAAGCTGAAAATTCGAAATGGGCCATATTTAATTATTTAGCCTGTGTAGATTTAGGTGTTGCTTGTGCATGAAGCTGTATAGGAATAATAGCAAACTTATCTTGTTTCAGTTTCGGCCCTATTTAGTCAAATAAGACTCAAAATTAGGAAGAAATATAACACAAAACCAGTTTTCTATTCAAATAATATTTCTTCCGAATTAGGCCAGCTAGTTTGCTTGTTAGATTTAAAGACACCCGACGAAGTCTATAAAAAGAGAGATCAATACAACAATCCAATATCGAATCTTGGATTTGAGATCTTTGTTCTACTCTTTTCTTATTTTTCTTTCTTTTAAGACTTCAAGTATTCAAGTTTATGTAAAGAATCAAGGAAGCCGTCCACGCTATTCGTTAACTAGTTTTTATCTCTAATCTTTTATTCTTGTTTCTACTTTTCATTATTCACATTGACGATGGAATTATTTTCAAATTTAATTGTGTTTTATTTAATTATTATGTCGAACTAAACTCTCATACTAGGGATTTGATGTAGCTTAATTTCTATTCCAATTTATAATATTAGATTTGCTTTTCTTTGATCAAAGTATAATTTATTATTAAACTTAGTACTTCCAGGCAGAAGGATTTTTATATGACAAAATGTAATAAATTACATGAGAATAATAACTTGATGCGAAAGCGATATGGTTTGACTCATGGGAATTTTCATAAGTTAATGACCTTAGATTATGAATTTATAAACGAACCATAAATCTGAATGATTTAATTCATGTTTGATTGCGCTATTGGAAGATAGGTAATTAAACCGAGTTAAAATAGCTAACAATACATCAGAGAGCTTGTTAGTGATTTTAGGGTTGTTTTCCCTACTTGAACAATTAAAATTGATTAGCAAACTAATAAAATAAATTGGATAGAATTAAATGAAATCAAAATCTGTATTCACTTTTAATCCTTGATTTTTTTTTCATCAAATATTCTTGCTTGAGTTCTTTTTCATCGATTTATTTTATTTCTTTTATTTTTACAATTATTTTCTTTATTGTCGTTTAAATAATAGTAGGTTAACATAATTTTGGTACTTGGTATATAATCCTTGAGGGAACGATACTCTACTCATTCTTTATTACTGTTGCGATTTCGTACACTTAAGAATTTGCCTATCAAAAGATGAGGAGGATCTTGAACCTATGTCTATCGAAGAATGTAGACAAGGAGATGATTGGCCTAAATGGAAAGATGCAATTGAGACAGAATTAAAGCCACTTGAAAAGCATAAAGTTTTTGGACTAATAGTCTAAACACCAATAAATGTTAAGCCAGTGGAATACAAATGGGTATTAGTGCGAAGACGAAATAAAAATAATGAAATTGTAAGGTACAAAGCAAGACTTGTTGCACAAGATATTTTGCAAAGACCTAGGATTGATTATGAGAATAATTATTCTCCTGTGGTGGATGCAATTACGCTTCGATATTTGATTAGTGTGATACTTCATGAAAAACTTGAAATGTGAAATGTGTCTAATGGATGTAGTGACTGCTTATTTATATAGCTCACTTAATAAAGATATATATATATATATCCCTTAATAGCTCAAATTGTCTGAAGCACAAAAACTAAATTCTTGAGAAATTCAATTAAGTTATATAGATATATGGATTGAAGCAATCTGGATGCATGTGGTACAATCGCTTTAGTGAATATTTGTTGAAAGAAGGCTATCAAAATGATGTTTCATGTCCATGCATTTTTATAAGGAAATTTGGATCTAGATATACCATTATTATTATTTATGTTGATCATTTAAATAT
Organism: Jatropha curcas; assembly: GCF_041381405.1. Classification (NCBI taxonomy): domain Eukaryota; kingdom Viridiplantae; phylum Streptophyta; class Magnoliopsida; order Malpighiales; family Euphorbiaceae; genus Jatropha; species Jatropha curcas. The sequence goes on from NC_143151.1 coordinate 23,090,196, forward strand.
TATTAGAACTCCTGAAGAGCTTTATAAAATTATGGATTATTTAAAGAAATATTTGAGATGAATGACCTTGGGAAAACAAAGTTTTGTCTCAACTTGCAAATCAAGCATTTTTCAAATGGAATTTTTATTTATCAATCCACATACATAGCCAAGGTCTTAAAACAGTTCTCTATGGATAAAGCATATCCATTAAGTACACCAATGGTTATACAGGCAATTGATGTGAAAAAGGATAATTTCCATCATAGAGATAGTGATAAAGAACTTCTTAATCCTGAAGTATCTTATCTTAGTGCAATAGGGGGCACTAATGTATTTGGGTAGTCATACTCAAACTGATATAGCATTTGCTGTAAATTTATTAGCAAGATATAGTTCTTCTCCAACGTGAAGAAATTGGAATGGAGTTAAGCATATATTTCGATATCTTTGAGGTACAATGGAGATGGGTTTATGTTATGCTAATATATCAAAATCAGATTTAATTGGCTTTGTAGATGTAGGTTATTTATCAGATCCACATAATGGTAGATCTGTTAGAAGCGCATATCGTGAACTCATGTTTGATGCAGTAACTACATTCATTCCATTTTGGAAGAAGCTATAGACTTTAAAGATTCCACCAAATGTAAAAAATCTTGTTTGGCATATTGGGAAACGATTTTATTCTAGTCCGAGAGGCTCTAAAATAGAATGGAATGAATCTAGATAATTATTATCCGGTATCTAATGCTGCTATAGAGTCATCAATTCATCTATTGTTGGAATGTGATTTCGCAAATGACTAATGGGTTCAAAGTCTAGGGGGTAATCGGGTTGGTTTGACGTGACATCTATAAGCACTATGATAGATTGGCTATCTGCAGTTTTCTCAACTTACTCTATTGAAAAATTGTAGATTTCATGCCTATCATTTTGGGTAATCTGAAACCACAGGAACGAGCTTCTTTGGTAGGGGAAAAGTACATCTGTAGTACAATTATTACACTTGGCATCTGTGTGGCTTTATGAATGGCAAACTGATCAATCCAAACATAGCCTCAATTCTCTTCCATAACAATTATCAATTGTTTGGACAAAATCTCCCCCAGGATACGAAAAATGCAACTGTGATGCAGCATTAGGTAACTCATCCCAGCTAGTAGGTGCAGGCTGGGTGCTCAGGGATGCAGATGGGAAGATGTGGAATGCATGTCCAAAAACACTTAACAGAGGAGTTGATCTGCAGATAACAAAGGCTTTATTCTTTCGCGAAGCTTAAGCTGGGTGAAAATGAAAGGTTTCTTAAGAGTTCAATTTGAAACGGATTCTCTTTTACTTGTCCAGGCCATGCACCACTCGAAAGAGGATCTATCCTATTTTGGTAGTGTTGTTTCTAAGTATAAACATCTAATGAATGAATTGCAATATTGTTTTATTGTGTTTGTAAAGAGGTCAGCGAATAGAGTGGCTCACTTATTAGCTACTCAAGTATATTCTTGATCTAAAGGAACAGGGTTATGTCATTGCTGGCTCAAGGATTAATTTTATCTTGAGATTTTGATGATTATGCAAAACAAATAAATTTAATATTCTTGTATTTGCTAAAATTATTTTATACAGATTTTTTAATATGAAAATTGCTAAAGAAGGCAAGTTCCTATAAATCCAAGATTCTTTGAAGACCATGAAGATTATTGAAGATTGTTTAGTGGTTAGCATCTTAGATATATTGTAGGAGAGAGAGAATATTCTTTTATAAGCACAAAATATTTTTTATCTCTCTTAAAATTCATTTTCGAAAAATTACCTTAAAAAGAAAAGTCAAATCTTTTTTTAATTCCACTTACCTAAATGAAAAAGATTTTGACTTATTTATCTTTGGTAACAAATAATCGAGTATTTGTAAAAGATTCACGTATCTTTTATTTTCAAAAAAATGCCTTAAAAAGAAAAGTCAAGTCTTTGCTTTTTTTAATTCCACTTACCTAAATGAAAAGATTTTGACTTAATTATTTTTGGGAACAAATAATCGAGTATTTACAAAAGATTCGCATATCTTTTATTTTCGGAAGTCAAAATACTCATTAAAGCTAAATATCCAATGTTTTCTATAACGGGATATTCATCCCTCTTATAAAAACGTTTTCTTCTTTCGAAAACTGTGGTGGTTTTTTGCAAAACTAAGAGTCCATTGATTAAAAAGTTTCAGATCTCTCAAAGCTCTCTTTTCAAACCCCCTTATTTCTTTTCATCTATTTGTTTCAAGAAATATTTTTCAAAGAGAAAAGAAAATTTAATAATAACATTTTCTGAAGAACAGTTCTGAACTTTAATTCTATTTTCAAAATCTGTTTTCTGTTCTTCCTGTGCTTATACGTTTCTCTCTGTCTATATAGATTTTTGTAATCCATTGTAGATTAGAGGTTTTTAAATGAAAAACTTTTGTGTAATAGCTTAGGTGAAAAACTATGGTGTAATAAGGTATCCAGTGACCTTCTCTTTGTGTGAGATTTTAATGTCTTGATGTGAGTTTCTGTTCTCTGCAAAAATAGAAAGGGTTGAGGTTGACTAGAACTTTTGAAAAATCTAGTGGAACAAATGTTAGATCTAGGTATTGATCTATTTCCTTGTATAGTTAGTTTGTCTCTTACCCTTGAAAAAAGATAACATAGTGGAGGATCTCAAGATGAGTCCTGGGGAGTGCATGTAGGTGAGTGAGTGCTGAACCACTATAAATATATGTGTTTATCTTCTCTTATTTTCTAAAGTTCTGCTTGATTATATTTTGTTTACACAACTGTTAATATTTTTAGAAATGCAAAGTTGTTAACGAATTTCTGTTTCTAAATGTCAATAAGTTTTATCTTTATGGAACATTAGAACTCTAGACTTCTGTAAAAGTGATAATTAGTGATAATTAGTTTTATCTCTAGCTTTATACCAGGTTCTAATCTGACCCTCGACATTCAATACAAATCACAATATAAGTGATAATTAGTTTTCGAATTTTGCTTAAAGCTTTGTGAAGCAGTTCTAAAATGTAATAACTATTTTTCACAGAATCTTTCTAAACTTGCAATAAGCTTTGTGAAGCAGTTCTAAATACAATAACTATTCTTCACAGAGCTTTCTAGACTTGCAATAAACTTTGTGAGGAAGATCTAAACTTGATAACTAACTCTCACAAACGCTTTCTGATTCTGCTGCAACATAATTCTGATCTTTTGTTTTGAAAGTCAAATTTTTAGAAAACCCAATTCGCCCCCCTCTTAACTTGTGCCATACATAAATGGGACCCACAATTTAGTATAAGAGCTTTGGCTTTTAATTTACCGAAGCTTAACCGCTTAAGAGAAAAGATCATACGGCAGCCTCACTTCGTCTTACATCTTTAGAAGGTCAATCTAGCGTTTAAAGACTTATAAAAAAGAAGTACTATTAATCTACAAATGGCTTTCTATATATTTGAGAATTATAAGATGAAATCTGAAGATTTAATTAATATTAAATCCATCATGGTAGGAGTTATTCTCGTTCTACTATATATCCATTGTGGTAGTATTACATCGACTACTTTACTTTCTATTGTCATTAAAGTTAAGCCTTAAACGAAGAGCACACGGAAATGGACAAAATAGTAACGAGACATAGGAAAACTTTAACACCGTTTGAAAATCGAAATAAAGGTAAATAAAAATCAAAATAAAGAAGAGAATGACGTCAAATTCTTCCTTTTCAAAATCAAAAAATAAAAACCACTAACCTTACCTTCACTATATCTTTTTCTCTCCACTAAAAAAAAAAAAAAAAAAACTACATTGAAAATGAATGATCTCAATTATGGAAAGGTTTAATTTTTACGTTTTTTAAGTTGTAGTTTTTGCTTTTCAAGAGATAAATTAAATAAATTAGAGAGATTGCGGTTTCATTGACAATCTCAAAAGCGTGCGTAAAATTAATAAAATTACTTGCTTTATAGATTATGCAAATGTAATTTGCAATCAATTCATCTAATTCATAATTAAGCAATTTACTGAGGTTTTTTCTTTATAAATAATAATATTTAATTGATAACAATTATTAGTATGACAATTTATTATTAGTTATAAGTATTTTATTAAAATAATGAAATTATTGAGACAAAAGACCTTTAATTAAAAAAATATAACACTTTTACTGAATTTTATATAAATTATTGGGTCGCAAATGTATGAAATGCGAAAAACTCTATCCTACGGTTCAATGAGAAACCAAAAATGTAATGATGGGAATGGGACCATTACTTTATACTAACATTTACATGGGAAAATGAAAATTATTAAAAGATTAGCCATAAACTAAGAAATTTATAAATTTTAATATACTTACTTGACAAGGAGCCATTAAACCTGTTTTCTCGTAAAGATAATGCTTTGAGAGAAGGAGGTGCCCACATATATGGTGGAAGAGTACCATTGAAATCATTCCCACTCAAATCTAAAATCTCCAAACTTTTAAAAGCTATAAAATCTGAAAAAAGAAAGTAAAAATAATTAAAATATCTAAGGTTTTAAGTACTTAAATGGAATTTTAATCCTATGATACTAATGTAGATCATTTTTCCTAATACACTTTATGATACTAATGTAGATCAAATCTAAATTGCACACAAAGTGATTGAAAACTCAATTGTCAATTGAATATTGCTTTTAAAAGCCAAATAATATGATAATAAGCTAATAACAATCTGCAATCATATATGGAATCTAATATTTACCTTGCATTGTTAAGGTGCAATTGAAGTTATTGTAACCGAGATCCAATTTTTTCAAGTTTTGCAAGCTAGCCAGCTCTGAAACATGCAATGGGAAAATAAATTAAAATTTTAGAAAAAGAGAAAAATTATTACTATTGTTGTTACATTTTAAAAAGATATACTAAACAACAACAAGAAAAAATGAAAATGAAGGCATACCTTGACCGGGAACGGAACCTTCCATGAACATTCGTTGCATAATCAAAATCTTTATTGATGTAAGAGTTGCTATCCATGGTAATATGCTTCTGCCCAAGTTATAATTACATGAGAGATCTAAATGTTGCAGTTTTTCCGAATTTGATGATCTTTCCACGACTGCATAGTTCATAGTTGTTAAGTTATTAGCCATCAAACTCAAAGAATAATTTTAAAAAGTCTATTTTTAGTTTCAATTGCTTAACGGCAGTGTAATTAGATTTGAATTTCTAATTTCACAGTGTGGGAACTCCAATATTATTTAACAAAAGCTTTTATTTAGTTATTGTTTTAAATTAATTTTTGAGTTATTAGCCAATAAAATCAATGAATAATAATTTAAAAATATAAATATTTAATTATGGTATTGGAATTGAATTTCTAATCTAACAATTCAAAAACTTTAATATAATTCAACAAATTGCTTTGTTTTTATTTTTAAAGCTAATTTGGCATCGTTATTGTTAATAGTAGCTTCTATATAAAACATGCCTTACGGGTTGTTTATAGTTCGTTATACAAATTCTATGAATCAATTTTATTATATAAATTTTTTTATTTATAGGATTGTAATTGAGACTCCGTTTTTTGTACATTCTTTTTTCATTTATCCCAAATATTTATCTTTAAAATTAATTCTAAGTATCTAAATATCTTTAATAATGAAATTTACCAAGTTTCTTTAATCATCTTTGGCAAATTTCAATATATGGTACTTCCTCCACTATGGGGTTATTTTGATAAAGAAACTTGATTATAATATTATGCTGTTGCAAACAATGTTATATTCGTTTTATTACAAACCATTTTGGATCATTATTAATTATTTCAAGTAGGATTTTTAATTGTTCTACCTAACAATTTGACAATGCATAATAGTTTATGAAAAATAATAATATAATCAACTATAATAATTAATTGAAACACCCTTAATTTTTATTTTCGAAACTTTTGAATTATTATGAAATCAAAAATCTGAATTTTCGACTGTCTGGACTGCAAATACTGTTTAATTCTAATTCGAGCCCAAGTTTACGGAATTGGGCTCAAGCCCAAAACATATTATTAAATATTTGTCGAATGGAGAACCTTTAGAAATTTTTAAGAGTAAATATGGAGCACTAATTATTAAATTATTAAAAATGTATATGTATATGTGTGTGATTACTGTATAAATTAATTCTTCTAAAAATCTAATATTATTAATATTATTATTATTATGACTATTTAGTAAATTGAGGAAATATTCTAGAACCTAACTAAAAGAATCAAAATAAATCAAATCGGATTAGAAAACCAAACAAATCGAGCCGAATCATTAAATTGGACCAAACCGATTCGAATCAAATCGGAATAGTCTAGAAACCCAAATTTTCTTTTCTTCTTCTTCGTCCTTCTTCTCCAGCGCCGACCTCACTCTCGCCTTCTCCTTTCCTCTCCTTCCCTCTAGTTCCGGTCACCTGAGACAGCGAAGCCATCATCTTCTCGTCGTCGAGCTATGACCTCCCATCTCGCCTTCCTCCGTTTCTACTCTCAGTGGATGCAGCAGAGGCAAGCTGCGATGGCAGCTTGCGATTGTCGCTCCTCACATGCGCCGCCACCGACTGCCTCGCTCAGTTCGCGTCTCCTCTCCGCCAGCGATTCCGGCGACTGCTGCTGTGCAGGCGAACTGCGGTTCCTGCGTTTAGAGGGACAGCGCCGTTTACACGCGTAAGGCTACTGTTGAGCCTGTTTCGGACAGCTAGGGGGCCGATCTCACGCAATTGGCGCCAGAATTGAACTCTTGACGGAAAATGGAGTCTGATGGTGTATGAATCGCCCGATTCCGGTGAAGTTCGACATGCCGGCCACCGTGCACGGCTGCCAGCGGCGGTGGTCGGGCGGCCGGCCAGCGACACTCCGGTGAGGCCCCAAGAGACAGAATTAGCCCCTTTTTGAGCTAATCGTGGAATTGTAGTCCGATTCTCAATCGGTATGTCCTAAGACCTATTCTCTCATTTTCAGCATAAATTCCAAATATAAAATTTATAGTTGAATAAATTGAATTTTAACAAATAATTAGCTAGATATAATTCTTGTTAAGAATTAGTTAGGGGCATATTGTTAGAAGCAATTAATTTTGAATAATGCTAATTACATCTCATGAATATTAGGTATAATTAGAAGATTAGTTGCTGAAATGGAAATTCTTAGCTAATTTTTTTGTTGGTTAACTAGGAATTTTGTTAAAATATTATTAGGGGAAAATTAAAATCTAAGGCTATTATGACTTATTAATTTGTTGGTCGGGAGTTATTAAGTGCATATATGAGTGTGTGTGTGTGTGTGATGGATGATGATGTAGCCTAAAGCGAATGAGTTGGTTGAATCGACTGCCTGTTGAATGGGCTGTGTGAATTGAGTAATCGGATGATTGATAAATATGGTTCTGAAGGACGGGATGTGCTGTTGTGAGTTGCCCGATGGATGGACTGTGTGTATTGATTGATAAACATATAATATTATTGTGATATTTAAATAGAGGTAGATAGTCATATTTTTAGGGGAGGTTTTGCTGAAATTTCAATAGAACATAATAAATAAGCTTATTTAGATAAATTCTATAATTTGATACATAATAAATAAAGTGCTCTAATTATTTATTTATTATCATTATTATTCATTTAAGTATTCCATTATTTATTTATTTTCATTATTATTGTTTATTATTGTTATTTATTTTATTATTGTTGTTTATTGTTAATACTATTTACGTATTTATTTGCATTTGATTTTGGATGTCTAATTGTGCATTGCATTACGATGTTTAATTGATTAATACGATTGCATTTAATTGCAATACTTGATTAATTGTGTTGTGATATTGCTGTGCTTTGTTTGTGCAGAATTGAGATGAAGTGGGTCACCATGGGTTTGTGAAGACGGCCGATAAAGCATGGATCCTGATTATGATGAGTTATGAAATTGGACCGTCGGCCGGGAAAATGGGAGATCGGCGTCCCCGTGTGCACCTGATACCATGGATTATATAGAAACCACAGGATGGCCTCTCGTCGTTGCGCACTTGATAGTCTAGATTTGATCGCAGCTCGCAGGGTGGGCTCCTGTTGTGAGCACCTGATGATCTAGATTGGATGGAGACCACCGGGTTGTCTCCTGTTGGTATGGAAAAGAAAAGAGAGAATGTAAAAATAATGAGAGGACTGGTCGTGTGAGGATTAGACCAGTCAGCCAGGTATGGGGGATTGGCTCTCCGGGTGCACACGCTTGAGAGGATGGGCCAGATGAGAGTACGGCTCGTCGGGGGTTTCGGTGGCGCCACTGACCAATTTCCACGTGATGTGATTATGTGAAGATGTTAATAATTGTGAGTGCTGGTGATATGCCATTTGTGTGACTGGCTACGTGAGCATATAACTAGTCGGATGACTAGATTGATATATTTATACATTTGTGTGAATGCGAGTGTTGTGCAATAAGTATTACTTCTTAGAAGGCTCACATATCTTGTTTAATTTTTCAGGAAGTAAGTTTCTCTTTAATTGGGTTAAGTTATGTTCCTTCGCCGTAGAGCTAAAAGAAACTTTTCCCAGTTCCATAATTATTTTACTATGTAATTATATGTATAAAAAGCTATGCATACCAAATAGTTAGTGACTCCGCAGTTATAGAATTTGCGTACAATTAGTCGTGTATTAACATAGATGATATAATTATGTGAGCCCATATTAAAAATGTGATGTATTGTTAATTGGGCCCGAACCGTAGAATGTTGTAGTTGATAAATTTGGGCCTAGATTTAATAAAATCTTGAGGTTTAATTTCCTATAAATATGGGCTGAATGTTTAAAATTATATTGAGATAGTAAATTTTTAGTGTTTCAGGCTTACTACGGTTCTCGGGGGCCTTAAGCTTACCTGGACCCTAGTGCCGGTCCGGCCCATGGATTCGGGTCGTGACATTAATAAAATAATATTTAAATACCAGTGTGCGAAGCGTGATTTTTGACTAGTTTTCTTTATAAAGTTGGTTTGTCTCTTACCTTTTAAAAAAATAATATAGTGGAGAATCTCAAGATGAGTCTTGGGGAGTAGATGTAGGCAAATTAGTGCTGAACAACTATAAATCTTGTGTTAATCTTCTTTTAATTTCTGAGATCTTGCTTAATTGCACTTGCTCTATCTTCACATATGTTTAATGTTTTCTGAAATGCAAAGTTGTTTATATTATTCTAATTCTGAAAGTGTAAAAGATTCATCTTTGTATATTAATAGAATTCTGGATTTTTGTTTATGATTTCTCCAGTTCCAACTTATCCTAATATATATATATACACACACATATATTAGCACTTGAGGCCAATATATAACTTTTATTTTGGACTTAAAATGAAATTATTACAATAATTTTTTTTTTGCAATGGTTAATCTTTTATTTGATTCTTTTTTCGTTTTCATGTACTTAATTAGTTTTATATTTTAATTTATGTAGAATATAATAAATAGGAATGCATTATTTATATGGTGAAAAATTAATTTTTTTTTCTTAATATTGTACCAAATGCTGAAAAATTACTATTTTTAAGCGATCTTTTATGTAATAGCCAAATATTAGAAATTAATGTATTTTTTTGAAAATAAACGGAGCGTAAAAGTTTTAATTACATTACATATAAGATCAAAATCTTAAAACAAACTTATCTATTGCTATAAGACAAAAAATTAATGTTGAACTTTAAACATCAAAATCGATGCTAAAAATTAATTAGTAAAATTAAAATTAAGAAAGTAATTAAATAATTTTTATTGGGAGAATCGAAAATATATTTCCAATTATGTTAAGCATCTAAGCAAAATGAACGAATCTAAGGCTAATAAGCAACATGTTACTAAATAGTGGAGTCTTGAAGCATTCACCCTATCAAATATTGCTTATTTATCTTCGCTTTGTTCATTTATTTAAATTATCTCTTAATCCAGAGACTCATTTCACCAATTAACAAGAAAATAAGTTCAAATTACCAATATACAACATCAACTAATTCTTTTATCTCAAAAAAAAAAAAAAACATCAACTAATTATTTATAGTTAAAAAATTTCAAAAATAAAGAGATATATTATAATGGTAAAATTAACTACTATGATTAATAACTCTTATTATAATAATGATAAAAATATATAACAAATGGGCGGATCTAAATTTTAAAAAAAATTGTATATAAATAAATTTGTAATTTATTTATAATTTATCTAGTGCCATAAATATTTATTTGATAGATATTTAAATAAATTAATTAGAACATACACTCCATGTATTTTACTTTCAAATACATACCTGAAAAAAAAGCTCCTGAAGTTTTTTGTATGGTTGTCTAGGTTACAAATGTAGAAGATGAATGTCATTATAAATTATTTGATGATTTTCTTATCTTGTTAAAAGAAAAGAAAAAAAAAAAAGAAAATGTCATTCTCACTTTCCTAATGCCAAAACCTATTTTTATATCTTAGTGGATCTCCTTCGTCTCATGTTCTTCATTAAAGGAACCAATTTCATGAAGATTTAGTTTTTCTATCTATAATTTCTTGGAATTAATGGGATTTTAAAGTTTTTTTTTTTTAGGATTTTAAAGTTTTAATTTTTGTTATAGTTTAAATATAGTGGGATGGTTAGATAAATAAAAATGATAATTTTAAGATTCTTTTCTCTTCTAACAATTTGAAATTTCACTTTTTTTATAGAATCTTAGATAAGTAAAACCTTAACGGAGTTAGAACAGACTTGTTTTAATCAACTGTGGACAATGAAAATTCGATAGGGTGTTCTTGCACTTTGATCCCACCTCTCTCTTTTGATCTCTCTTTATCTAAATATTTATTTTTCTCTTCATTTTTTAGTTGAGTAACAAAATTCACAATTTGAATCTTCTACTTCTAGCTAACATATTTTGGCCCACAATTATAAATATTATAATTTTTAAAACTTTCAATTGAATTTATATGATTTTTGCTAATATTTATTGCATTTAAAATATGTGATAGAAAATTTTCAAAAATATTAGTTGTGATAATAGTCAAATTACAAGGTAGATTAAAGAATTGTGTGAACTTTTTATTTTTTTTTTTTAATAAAGTCCAGAATTTAACACTTGAATAATATAACTAATATCAAATCTCTTATGCAAACTCAATGATTGGTTGATTGTTACTTTCAAAAGTCAAATCATATGATAATAAGCAGAAGGATTAGCATATATTTACCTTGCATTGGTAGGGTGCCATTGAAATCATTAAGACTTAGATCCAATACTTCCAAGTTTTGCAATTTAGTTAGCTCTAAATCATGCAATGGAGAAATAAATTAAAATTTTAGTAAAAGAGAAAAAAATTATTGTGAACAAAAATAATGGAAATTAAAAATGAAAGCATACCTTGATAAGGGAAGGAACCTTTCATATAATTGGCACTCAGATTCAAAATCTCAATCGATGTCATAGGAGTTACACATAATAATATGCTTCTCGCAAACCTATTGTAGCTAAAGTCTAAAACCTCTAATTTCTTCAAATTTGATAACCTTTCCAAACCTACAATTGTAATTTTTGAGTTATTAACCAACAAAATCGATGAATAATAATTTAAAAATATAAATATTTAAAAATACTTTGTTATGTAAACTCTATGATTCAATTTTATTATATAATTTTTTTTTATTTATAGGATTGTAATTGAATTTGCATATTAGTCCATTATTACCATAATAAACATAAATCCTTAGAATTTCTTATTGGATTAAAATAGATTTCAAATATATTATTGAACCAGATGGAAAATCCAATATATTTATTTTGATTCCTTTTACTAACAATATAAAGTATTATAGAATAATTTATTTAGCAACATATAATATGAGATAATAAAATAATTATAAAAAGAAAAAAAAATTCAAGCCTAATAATTTATTCTTCTTTTCTTTAGAATATTCCTTCATTTTTTCTTTTTTTTGGAAAAAAAAAATTTCTTCATATGGTTGAATGTTTTGAAGTTATATGCTAAAATCTTCTTTGGCAATTGACCTTTCATACTCTTTGACAATGGTAAATTAAGTGAGGTTCAATTACAATCTCTCATGAATATTAGGAAAAAAAAAGAAACTTTTATTGCTCCAAAAATTCTAATATTTTAAATATCCCATTATATCATTAAACATAGTAGCTAGAATTTGAATTTCGCTCTAAAAAATAATGAATGTAATACCAATAAAATAAAATTAGAAATATATTATTTACCTTATAATCAATTACCTTTTTTTTTTTTCAGATTTCAATAGTTTTTCCTACGTAAGGTTCTACAGAGTTAATTTTAGAAACTAAGAAACTAGGAAATTCTTGTCCATGTTGACGCTCGGCAACAACATTGTAAACAGCTCCGGCAGCGGATAATGTCAAACATCTATTTTATTAAATAAAATTTAATAATATAAATTTTATAAATTTTGTTTTTTAACGTGTAATAACCACAAATAATAATACAGTTAGTTATTTTATGATATATCGCATCATAAATAATTACAATATAAATATTACTTAAATGTATAGTCTACAATATAAGAATTAGTTATTAAATAATATATAGGATAGGAAACTAATATATTGGTTCAATAATAATTTAGGAAGTTGAACTAAATTATATACTAAATTATATATTGGTTCAATATTAATTTAGGTGTAAAATTCCATTTATTATTATATATGTGAATTATATATTAAATCTATTTATTCTAAATTCTTGTAATAGAAATTACCAATTAGTATAAAATCCTTAAATATACATCCAATAGAATTTAGATTTAAACAGAAAATTATTATAATTAATTAGAATTTAGATTTAAATATAAAATTAATATAATAAATTAAATTAAAGTATCTTTATTTTTTCAACCAATAAAACTAAAATCTTTTAAAGATATTTTATCAATCCTATGAATATTTTGGCAATCTCAATATTGCACCTCCCAATTTTAACTTGTATATATGTTATAGATATGCAAAATTGGTGCATTTGGATCTATTTGAGTATGCTTTTTGTAACTATCTTATTAGTGGGTATTTATGGGTATTTCTTTTTTTTATCTTTTTCTCCCAACTCTCTTTCTCTGAACCTAAAAACTTCTTCTCTTTACACGGCGGCCATCGGTAATCTCTCACCAGTGGTCAACCCTTTCCTTTTTTTTTTTTTTTTTTTTTTTTTTTTTGCAAATAATCCTCAGATTTGTATATAGATTTGAATAATTATCACCAAAATATTGAGATTTATTGTGTATCATATTTTGTGTTTTTGTTCTCAGGTCTAGTTCTGAGTTATTGTTGTCACTATTATAATGATTTTTGTCTAGAGTCTTTTGTTATTTGAATATTTATGTAGAAAGAAGTACATTTCTCCTCTCCAATAGAAGGAATAAATTTGAAGATAATTAGATCGGACTTGTAGAAAGACCATGAAATCGAATAGTGACCATGAATAGCCACCAAGTGGAGCAAGCAATCGCCTATGGAATAAATATTATGCTCTGTCAACTCGATCGGATACTTCAAATGAAAATATATAAGTGGTTTATTATTAGACTTCCTATAGAAAAATATAAAAACATATTAATTTGTATCTTATATCTGAATACAGTTTTCTTTTAATGAAATTTCTAGTATGATTTCTTCTAAAAGAAGATTTATGTTTTTAAGTATAGTTTGAACATGTTAAATATAGAATTTTAATATAATCGAATTGTTTTGTTAACTATATTAATGTTGTTAAAAATTTGTAAAAAATATCTTACTCTCTCTATAGCATAAATATTATGCTCTGTCAACTCGATTAGATACTTTAAATCAAGATTGTATTTTTTTTATTCTTTATATAAGTGATTTATTATTAGGCTTTTTACACAAAAATATAGAAATATATTGATCTGTATCCCATATTTATATATAATTTTCTATTAATGAAATTCTAGTTTGATTTTTCTCAAAAAAAAATATTGGGTAAATAATTATAATTTAATATGCATAATTTAATTTTAATAGAATACTGATATAAGGGTATACTAGGAAAAGTAAAAAGTTTAGTGTAATTATATCAACTAAATTTTATTAATCATATCTAGAAAAAAATTATAGGACCGAAGAATTTTTTTATATATATATATATAGGAATTTGATTTTCCATGGACGTGAAAATAGATTGACTTGGAAATATAAAACTTCCATGTTAACCGAATATGAGAATTTCACATTTTCATATCTTTATATATATATATATATATATATTGATGTTGGCAACTGAATGCCCTTAAAGAATGCAATAGTCAAACTACCGATAACAAGACAGCTAAATTTTAAATTTTTTTATAAAATTTAAATTATTAATTGCATTCTTTAATTCATGTGCTAAGTCAAAAAATGATACTTATTTTGAAATGGAAGAAATATATAAAACTAAATATATCTATTTCCTCCAATAGTGCTAACTTAACATTTTATATTCCAAGTTGCAATTAATAGCTCTTTAATTTCTATGAAAAATGAAAAAACTGTAACTTATAGATATGGAGAATTAATGTAAAGGAGTAGGATACCTTTTTTCTCAACAAAAGAACCGAAATTATTGAAAGATAAGTTAAGGCTTCTGAGCTCCTTAAAATGCTGGAAAATGGACACGTTTAGATCATAAATGTTTCCATAATAAGAGTATTCTCGTAGATTGTCGAGAGAGAGAGATGAATGACATGAGCTGCAATAGAATTGCAAGAGACTCTCTCCCATTCGCAACAGTTATTTCCTGGTTCATCAACCCATGAAGGGAGAATTGGAAACTTGGAACGATACTCATCGGATTCAAGAGACGCTTTGAATTGTAAGAGAGCTAATCTCTCTTCTTCAAAGCAACCATTATTTCCTATGACTTGAAACCAAAGTATCAAACATATCAGTAACCACTTCAACTCCATTTACTTATGTTTTTATGGTGTTATTTTTGTTAAAACCTCTCAAGCTTATTTATAGCGAAGATATTACGTATTCTGAGGTCCAAAATGAGTATAATTCATAATTTTCTCAATTGACCAAGAAGTTAATTTCGCATGAAGGAGTCCACTCGCTAATTTCTCTAATGAGTGTACTGTAACCAAGAATGACTTTGAAATGGAAATTAATAAAGTAGCTAGGACTATGAATGTAAAAATGTCATATGAGTGAGATCCACATTGATAGACTAATGGGTGGCTGGCTTGACCATAATAGAGCTATCTTATCTTTATAAATTATGAACATGGACCTGTTGGGTAAAATTAGTGTTGTGATAACTTTTAACTGTTTTGGTAGCTAATAGCTATTTGAATAGCTTTTTATAAAAAGCTAAAAGTTAAATGTTAGAGAGGTTAATATTTTATAAAATGCTACATTAATCTTTACAAACTAATTCGAACATTATGTTACCGAATACTATAAAATAATAGCATGTAACATTTTGATAAGTTAAAACACTAAAACTTACTTAAAAGTTATTGTCAAATACATTTATATGTAAATAGTGGTGTTGAAAATGTCTTATCACGACAACCATTGATTCTGAGTACACCACACCAAATGATGTATTTTCGCGGTTTGAGTAATTAGGGTTAAGTTAACATAAGGTTAAAGTGGGTTTCACAAAAATGAATAATTTTGATTTAGGGTGCGATGGCCACAATAGCATTTAACTTGCCAAAAAAATAAAATGCAGATTTATAAGATATTTTAATATATTGAGCATTTAACTTGTGTGCATTTGGTCTATCCATTTATGGATTAAATTAATAAAAATAATTTTTTTAAATTACTTTTTTTATTTTTTTTCCTAATAAATAGTGAAAAATACTCTTTTAAAAAAAATTATTTTTTCCAAATTAAAAAAAAAAAAACTGATTTGCTCCATAAGTGGCCGACAGTTCAATCTCAAAAAAAAGTGATAACTTGTTGACTCATTATACAAAAAGACAAAAGTTGGCATGTGAACCGTGGAAATATACACAACCACGTGCAGAAAATTTTTGAAGTGAATGTAGGGAAAGAATTTAAGTTATGAACTACCATTTTTTTTTAGCAGTAAAAAAATTATTTTTTCTAAATTAAAACAAAAAGAACTGATTTGCTCCATAAGTGGCCGACAGTGCAATCTCAGAAAAAAGTGATAACTCGCTGACTCATTATACAAAAAGACAAAAGTTGGTATGTGAACCGTGGAAATACATACAACCACATGTAGAAAATTTTTGAAGTGAATGTGGAGAAAGAATTTAAGTTATGAACTACCATTTTTTTTATCAGTAAAAAATTAAATTTTATAATGTATGGAAAAATTTTATTTTATCCAAGTATTAGCCTGAGCCAATAAGCTTCATATATATCCAATCTAACTTGAATAATTTAAGTAAAAAAATATGATCAAAACATCAATAGAACAGAAATACAAAACTATTGCCATTATTTAAAGTAACACATTAAAACGGATATTAATTGGTTATTATAATAGATTTTATTAAAATAACATATTATTTATCTAATACTCCCTAGATCCCTTTTTTATTTACTGGTTGAACAAAATATGCATATTAAGAATTTAATCAATAAAAATCATTTTATCCTTTTTTTATCTTTAAATATTAATAAAAGTGTTTCACTCAATGAACAATCATAAATGTTATTAGGGGAAAAATAATTACTTCAAAATACAAATTTAGAAACCTTGTACATATTTTGTGACACGTAAAAAAGGGATAATAAGTAAATAAAATAGGACGGATAGAGTATATTTTAATAATTATTATTAATGTTTTAATTTATTGTTGATATTATATTCTAATAAATAATCTAATGAGTAATAAAAAGTGTAGTTAGCCTTAATTTAATCTCAAGTAGTAATTTGAAATTGAAAAAAAATTCACTTTCAAATGTACAATTATATATATATATATATATATATATATATATATATATATATATATACATGAAAAATAAATTTGGCCCACGTTGGTTAGGTACAACTTTCAGTAAGTTTTTGTAACCGATTTTTCTCGCAATATATATATAAGGACATTTTAGATATTTTAGTCTGCTAAAGCGAAAATTGTGTCAAGTTAAATTTACGTCATTTAGCACCACATAATTATATACATAATACAGGTGAGATTATTATAAAAATGAAAGCTAATTGATGACAACCTATTATGCGAGGTCTGAAATGAAAAAATTAGTCTACATATATGTGCGTGATTTGAAATTAAGAAATTATATTATTTAAATGACTTGACTAAGTTCCTATTATGTCTTCTAACGAAAATTTAAAAATTAAATTATCACTGACAAGACATAAACCTAATTGATGCATATATGAAAATCTAGAGGTTACAAGCAACGTGCACAGGTTTAGCCGCGTGCCCTCCCTTTCTGCATTCAAATTTTCTTCCATTTTCTTCATTCCAACACAGAAATCAAGCATGTAGATATGAGGAGGAGCTGATTCTTATCACTTATGATAACTTCTCCCTTTTATTTCTGGTTTTTTTGCAAATTTTTTTACGTTTTAGTTAAATAAATTACAAATCCATCCCTATATAGCATAAATCTATGTTGTTTATGTTTGTGCTCTTTTTTATGGTTTATCTCCATCTAGCATGGAGTTTATGATTCCTCCATTTTATATGAAGTGTTTGTTTCATTGTTTCGTTTATCTATTGAAATCTAGTAGTGTCGCATTTTGATCTATTGGATTTAGTGGTTCGAATCCTCTGTGTTCGTCAGATGGCAACTAGTTCATGGATAATTAGGTCATGTATAGAAAAGTTAGGAAATTTGTCTAGCCAGCCACTTTAAAGATCTATTAATTTTTTCATGTTCACCTTTCTATTTTCATTGGGATTTCTTATTAGATTACCGAACAATAATTATTTTAGTTAGACTTGTTTTGTTCTATGTCTGGTCTTTAGGTGAAGAGTAATGTCCCCTGTATAATTTGTATTGATTTGAAGTTTTTAATGAAACTCAAAAGAAATTATATTAAAAAAATTAATGTATTAATGAAATTTAAAACTAAGAATCTATATTGAACTTTCATAGCTTATATATAGAAAATTATTTAAATGACTTGACTTTGGAATATAGAGACCAAGTAATTTCTTGTGTTGAACTGGTCCAAAAGAAGTTGGAAACAACTTCTACCTAATCACTCAATTATAATTAATGTTTTAATATCAATTTCTTTTTTTTTAATGTATAAATTCATTTTTTTTCAACTTTCCAACTTTAGATTTGTGACATTCTAAATTTTATAAGTGACTTATTACGTACTTAAATTTATAAATTTGGATAATATTTTATACATTTCAATATTAACAACAATAATTGTTAGGGTAAAACTATATTACAAAAGTTTAAAATTTTGTATCTATAAAGAAACATCATTCTCCATCAGATTAATCTACTTAAATATGAACCATTGGATTTAAAAAACATTCAATAACTTGCTACCTATAAAATAGGTCACTATTTATTATTCACATATCGTATTAACAATAATGTAAAATTTTCAACAGCAGTAAAAATATTAATTATCTTTTTGACAAACAATTAAAATAAAAAACATTAAGCTTAATTATATAAATAATATTTAAAAAATTTTGTGATACTCATGATTTAATTTTTTTTATGCCTATAAACTTTTGATCTCCCTCTTTTTCTGAAAACCTAAAACCTCTGTTCTCTTCTTCCACAGGCAGCTACCGGTGAGCTCTCACTGGTGGTACCCCTTTTCTTTTCTTTTTTTTTTTTTTGGTTTTTTGTAAATAATTCTCAGATTTGTTTACAATTCTGCGTTATTGTTGCCCAAATATTGAGATTTATTGTTGTCCATATATTGGGATTTTGTCCTCAGATCTAGTTCTGAGTTATTGTTATCACTATTATAGTAATTTTGTCTACTGTCTTTTATTATTTGGATAGTTATGCACAAAGAAGTGCAGATCTCCTCTTCAATAGAAGGAAAAAATTTGAAGGTAATCAGATCGAACTTGTGACTGTGGAGTCGAACAGTGGCCATGAATAGCCACCAAGTGGAGCAAGTGATTACCTATGACATAAATATTATGCTCTATCAACTCAATCAGATATTTCAAATCAAGATTGTGTTTTTTGTTCTTTGTATAAGTGGTTTATTATTAGGCTTCCTATACAAAATATATAAACATATTGATCTGTATCATATATTTGTATACATTTCTAATTAATGAAATTCTATTTTGATTTTTCTCAAAAAAAAAAAATTTATGCCTATGATATTTAGAATATCGTTTATAAGCTAATTTTTATACTAAATTTTGTTTTATAGTTCTTGTACGCTTTATTTAAGTTGAATTTTATTTCTGATCTTCAAAATATAATCCAAAATTTAATTTTTATATCAAGATTATATTTGTAACCTACAAATTATAAAGTGTATTATTCTATTTAAAAAAACGAGGTCTATGTTTTTTAAAATGTAACATATTACTTAATTCTATACCATGTTAATTTTATCTATTAATTTGTAGTGTCAAAGAAGACATCCAAAATATTAAATTTTGTAGCTTTTTGTAAAATTTTGTTATTAAATTCGTGAAGTTTGTAACTAATTACCTTCGAAATATAATCTAAACTCTTTTTTGATAGTTTAAATTTATAAATTTTTTAATTTGGTATTAGAATCATTTATGAATTTTATAAAATAATTATCCAAAATTGATGTTATTATGATATAAAAATTTAAGATCATTTTTAATAATGTAATTTTACATATAATAATGTACATATTTCACATAGATTTATGATATAAAATTTTCATTTTTATTTTTTTGAAAAAAATATTTTTAATGCTATATTTTCAGATCACTTATAAATACTTTATTTTTATGTATAATCATATAAAATATTTCATATAAATTTGTGATATAAGGATTTCATTTTTTCAATGTATATAGTCTTTAAAATGAAAAATTTCATATTCTAGGAGATAAGAAAGGAAAGTTATCCTAAATGCTAAAAGAAGAAAAGAAATTTGATAAAATAAAAAGAAATTATATATAACTTAAATAATTTATCATGATTATCTACGATACTAAGTTAACATTTACACATGCATAAAAAGATAGTTCTGCATTGATACAAAATTTTGCAATTATGTATAGTGCAATTGCCATTGTTAGGTCCTTTCACATTTTTCAACTATTTATTAAGTGTTTAATTAATAGTATACTACACATTTTTCAACTATTTATTAAGTATTTAATTAATAGTATAATTTTTCAAATTGAATTGTTTAGTAAAATAATTTTGCAAGTCGAAATATTTAATAAATTAAAATAAAAATTGAGAGCATCACAAAATTAAAATAATAAAATTCAGAAATAAAATTATTTATTCCAGCATTTCTCTTTTCTACTTTTCGCTCTTACTTCCTTTCTTTCCCCTACCCCACCGTCTCTCTTTCTCTCCATTATATTTGTTTCTCTTTGATAGCATTCCTCAACCTCCCAATACAACAAAACTCCTAATAACTTAATTTAAATTGATGCCAAGTCAATGATTAAATTAAATCTTTTAAGGTAACTCCTTATAACCCTTATCAAGTTGTTTATTATTTAGAATAAGTGCCAATTTGGTACCTAAACATATTCAGTAGGATAAAAAAAAGGTCATATTTGACCTTTTGGTCCAATTTAGCTCTTGAATTTGTATAAAATGATTAAAAAGATCTGATTTTACTTTCTAGGCCAATTTAACCCCTGAACTTATTTAAAATGATTAAAAAAATCATATTTGACATTTTGAGTCAATTTAACCTCTAATTCTTCATTATACTTATAATGTGAAAATCATTATATAGACATTAATTAAGACTGTAGTTGGGATCGAGCTGACTAATTTATTAAAAATTGATATATGGAATATATTGTAGGGGTGGTCACAGTTCCGGAATATATTGTAGGGGTGGCCACGGTTCCGGAACCGGCGGTTCCGATTCCAAAAAAAACTGGAATCGGAACTGAACCTAAAATATTTGGTTCCGGTTCCGGTTTGCAACCGAACGGTTCCGGTTCCTGTTCTGGTTCCGGTATGGTGTCGAAACCGACGGTTCCGATCGGTTTTTTGACCGGTTTTTGATAAGTATTATTTCTATAGTATTTTTATTGTAATTTTGATTAAAATTTCTATTGCTTTTAATTTATTTAAATTAGTTTTTATGTAATATTGATATGTTTTTATTTAAAAGCTTCCTTGAAACACAACTCACTTGATTTTGAGGAAAAATGCAGGATTTTGCAAGAAAAGGACAAAAATGAGGTAAAAATTCATTTAGCACGGTCAGCCCGTGCTAATTAGCATGCCCGTGCTGTTATTGCATAAGACTTCCAGAGGCGCGCACGCCCCAGACCGTGCTAGGGCACACGCCCGTGCCAAGCAAGGAATCCTAAACTTAGTCAAAAGTTGCCAACCAACTTCCACCAATTTATGGAGCTAATCTTGGACAACTTTCCTCACATGCAAACCAAGGTCCAATCTATGCACATGGGTAAGTCATGATTGAAGAAAATGGATACATAAAAGAGAGCTTTACAACCTAACAAAAGAAGACTTTGATCATTAGCCCGTGTGGAATCCTCTCTCAAAAAAGTCTACATAAAGAAGAGTAGAGTTCATCTCAAAGAAGAATCCCACGCATCCATTACTCTACATCTATTCTTTCTCTCATTTTATAGCTTGTATATAGTTTTTCTTTTAGAAGTTAGGTATTCAAGAGTTGTGCAAAGTTTCAAGGAAGTCATCCAAGCAAATTATCACTAGTTCTTATTTCTAAACTCTTAATCTTGTTTATTTCTTTCATTATTCTTATTGATTATGGAATATTTATCAAGTATTGTTGAGTTTTATTTAAGTACGATGTGCAAATAAAATTCTTATACTAGGGGTTTGATGTAGCTTATTCTCTTTTCCAATTTATGCAATTAGATTTAGTTTTCCTTATTCAAAGTTATGATTTATTAATGAACTTAATGTTTCTCTGCAGAATTTTCCCCTAGATTGAATTATTTCAATTATCACTATCGGAAGAAGGGTCTTTGATAAGAAAAAGGTTAATAAAACACATGAGAATAATAACTTGATGCGGAAGCTATATGGTTTGACTCATGGGGGGTTTTTATGATTTATCAACCTTAAATTGTAAATTCATAAACAACTACATGACTTAATGATTTAATTCATATTTGATTGCGCTATTGGAAGATAGGTAATTGTCACGACCCATTTCCGTGGGTCGGACCGGCACTAGGACCTGGGTGAGCTTAAGGCCCCCGAAGCCCGTAGTAAGCCTAACTTATTTAAATCTCACATTTTGTTCATAATTATGGATTCAGGCCCATTTACTTATTTCACATATGTATCCAAAATACAGTTCATATATTTAATATGGACTTTTATTATTCATTTATAACCCAACTGGAATACAATTGCGGAACTCTACCTTTATATTTACATCGTTATTTCAATCATTAACAGTCTTCTATAATAAGTGTCTCAACTCCATAGTGCTTTCCTTTCTTTCTATTACCTGGAAAAAAAATAGTAGGCAGGGGTGAGCGCCAAACTCAATGAGTAGGGTTAGATAACCCTCTCACCCCACACAGTCACACAGATACTAAAACATTTTTATCTGATCACCATTTAATTATATGATCATGCAGTTTGTCATGCAAATGGCAATACAACAGCAATCACAAGTATTATTACCTTCATATAATCATATCACGTGAAAATTAGTCAATGGAGTCACCGAAACCCGATGAGCCGTCCTCCCACATGGCCCATCCACTCACATGTGCACCAGAGAGCCAATCCCCCATTATGGCTGACCGGTATAATCCTCACACTGCCGGTCCTCTGATATATTTTTTTAGTCTCTCTCTCTTTTCTTTTTCTCTTTATATATATATATACAAACCAACAGGAGGCAACTCGGTGGTCTCCATCCAGTCCAGATCATCAAGTGCTCACAACAGGAGGCCACCCGGCGGGCTGCAATCAAATCTAGATTATCAGGTGCCAACAACAAGGAGCCATCCTGTGGTTTTTTAGAATATACAGATCAGAACAGTAGGTGCACACGGGGGCGCCGACCTCCCATTTACCCGGCTAATAGAAATCAAAATCAGGATCCATATAACAGAATCAAAATCAGAATCAGTATCAGAAACAGAACCAGGATCCATATAACAGAATCAGTCTCACAAACCCATGGTGACCCACTTCATCCCAATTCCACACAAACAAGGCACAGCAGTATCACATCACAAGTAATCAAGCAATATTTAATATCAATAAATAGTGCAGCACAATATGGCCATATGCATGATAACATTTAGCCATGAATGCATGAATGCAGGTGGATGATGCGAATTATCTAACACTACTCACAGTTTTTGTTGTCCTTAAAAGAACTGCCATTCTTATCATGCGCTTCCAGCCTTTGTCTTCTCATTCCGACACTTTATAAATATCTATATAATAAGAAAATTCTAAATAAGAATTCTAATTTGGGAAGCAGTTTACATTCATTTATTTGTTTTCGTTACCCGTCGGTTCATTAACTTATCAAACTAAAATGTATATCTATAGTGTATCTTTATTTGATTTATTATTATTAATAATGATAATATTATTGATCATATTATTATTCATAACAATAATAAGTTTAGTCGGTATTTAATTTATTAAACTATATATATATACATATATATATATATATATATATATATATATATATATATATATATATATATATATATATATATATATATATTTGTTATTCTTGTTTATTTTAATTAATCATACTTAAAGATATTTACGTATTGATTTGATTGATATCTTAGAATTTAAGCTTTTCTATTTTTGGTGGAAATCTTTATTATCTAGAAGTCTGATTCTATAATCAATGTTTATACCTCAATTATCTGTATCTAAATTCATAAATCTCCAATTTAGATTAATTCAATTAATCTTATATTCAATTAATTAATTAATTAATTCAAGTTTTGAAATTTATACCGAAAACAAGCAACTAGGCCTTACAATGTACCGATCAAAAATCGAATTTGATTTTCGTGATCCGCACGAAGAGGAGATCATTCTGCCTCTCGGGGTCTTCGCCGGAGCCTCGCCGGACCACCGCTGTCGCCACCGTGCACGGTGGCCGGAAAAATTAACCTTCACCAAAATTGACAAACAATACATCGTTTTATTCGTTTCGATGAGAGGATCACTAATATGTGTTCAAATCAAGGTGGGTGTGAACCAGTTGGCCGGAAATTAACCGAAAAGGTTCGGTGATACCCATTTGGGGTTTTCCGATTTCGGCTATTACAGTCGACGAGGAGGCCATCAAATGAAAGAGGAAGAAGAAAGGAGTCATTTGGTACTCACCTTGCGCTCTAGGCTCGCCTGAAACGGCGTGAATCGCCGAAAAAAGGTGTCAACACGGTGGCCGAAACTTCAAGTTCTTCCCCTTCAAAATAGATGCAATTTTAGTTCAAATCTAAGCTATAATCTTCTTCCTTGCGTTGAGTAGATATTTTTAGAGTATTCATTTGCCAGATTTGGTGGCCAGAGGACGGAGATCGAAGGAGAGGGAGGAGAAGGACAAGGAGGATGTCGCGCGATCCAGGGGAAGGGGAAGGAAGAAAAGAAAAGAAAAAGAAAGAAAAAGAAAAGAAAAGAAATGGGCTAGTCTGGTTCGATTCGAATCGATTCGATCCGATTCAGTGATTTGGTCTCATTTCGTTTGGTTTTCGAGTTTTCCAATCGATTTTCGGATCCTTCATGTGGTTCTCGACAAATTAAACTGATTTTTAGGTCCGGTTTGATTTATTTTGATTATTTAGTTAGGTTAGAAAACATTTCCTTCATTTACTCAATAATAATAAGAATAGTAATAGTAATGATATTTGATCACTGGTGTTTCATATTATTTCTTGAAAATTTAACTGTTCTCAAATAAAAAATTTCCGCATATTCTCTTTTGGGCTTGGGCCCAATTCAAAAATTTGGGCTTGAATCGAGATTATATTTCATTTGCAACCCACGCGGTCAAAATTTGTAATTTTTGATTTAATAAAAATTCAAAAGTTTTGAAAATAAAAATTCGGGGTATTACAATCTCCCCCCCTTAAGACAATTCATCCTCGAATTGAATTTAGTGGGAAAGAATAAGAATGGATGCATGGGAAACTTAAAGTTATAAGAAATTACTTCTAATACCAAGGAGACAGCTCAAGAGCAAAAATACAAATCAAGGAAACGAAATGAGTGGGGTATTCTGATTGTACTTCTACCACCAATCATATTTAGACTAAAATTTCATTCACATTACATAGTACCACCTAGCTGAAGCTTATAAGAAACTTTATTAACTTTATTACCGAAATCTCCAATACTATAATCGAACAGTTACTGAAATCTTTAGAAAATCGATCTTTAATTCAATATCTTTCAATTAACCTAGTTGAGCAATAAATACGTAATAGTAATAATATTTACAAAAGCAAAACAATGTGAAATTCATTTTATGTATAATAAGAATTGATTCATTTAATTTACATATGTTATGACTAAATCGTTTGCTAATCAAGATTGAGAAACTGTTATTTTAATCCAAAATGTTAAGAAAATTTTCTTGTAATTTTAATTGTCTATAATATCACAGGGTTATTCAAGTTCACAGTAGCAGTTCTTTTTATACAAGTTCTATTCTTCTTATAATATTTTATCGTATGCTAGCGCAAGTATTTAGATACTTTATTTACTAAGGACATCCCCGCACTATTAGTTATCTTACTCTATAGGGATCTCCTCACCTTCTGTTTAATCGCCTTACTTACATCTACCACTTATTCCTTAAATTATCTTAACATGTATCTTTAAAAGTTGACTTCTATAGTACATCTTTTGCTTTTCAATCCTCTATTTCACGTATGTTGCTTACTAATTCATCCTAAGAATATTGAAGCATACTTTTTAATTATTCCATCTACTATTAATCATTAATAGTAATTTCTCTCGTTAACAATATTTCATCCTAACATTTATTACTTACCCCAACTATTTACATTTTACCTAATACCTATCAATATATAAAAGTCTTAAATGAAATTTCTTAAGTCCCAACTTTATGTTACCTTACCATCCAAATATTACATCAAATAAATAGGCGTCAAATTCTCTGTCAACTAAATAATTTATTCATTTCTATATGGGACTTCAGTTCATGCCTTAATTATGAAATAATAACAAATCTCTAATTAGTATCTATAATACATAGACTAATTGTTTCACTTTTCATCAAAGTTTTAAAATATAATATCAACTTATCTATTTCACCTGTCTTTATTTCGTTAATCTTTCTCTTATTTAAGTCTAGCAAGGTATTTATAACTTCCTTTAATTTATTCCTTTAACCTTATCAACTCTAGTTTCTCAGGTTAGCACAAGGCCACATGATGTGATTATCTAGATTTGACTTAGTTCAGGTCTTTCCTCCTTCCGCTGGCATGTCAAAATTCTTATCAATCACCTCACGGTTCATTTCACTAGTTTCTTTTCACTAGATTTATCCTTTTCTTTATCAAATTCATGTGATTACACATTATGACATCATTAAAACCAATTCCAACCAAAGATCATATATTAATCCAGTAGCCCCTCAAATCACAATTATATTCCAATCCCACAATCAAATCTAATTATATTCATATTATTCAATGCAAAACAATCATCACCATAGCCACATAGGTTCAGTTTTCCTTGGAAATTTCTTCATGAAATTTTCCTTTCATCAGTTATACATAATCACAATACCAATTAGTCATACCAGATACAAGGAATTCATTAGTTCCAATTTTTTAATTCAAGTCACAAAGGATTTCTTAAAATTTAAATAATTCTCTTTTGATCAAGTAAAATATCCGAAGGTTCAGATTTAAATAGCAATTTTCCTCTACTTCTGATTTGTTTACAATCTATGAGGTATAGTACCACTAACTTCAGTTCTTAGTGCATTTGTCTCCAAGTACCACCGATATTATATTTTCTATTTCAATAAATTCATTTATGTTTGTGAATTTCATCAAATGAGTTTACTAACTAAGGGTTTTTGAGCAATTTCCACATTTTGCTTTATTAATATTCCTAATATACATTATTCCATCGATATGAATTGTTAAATTAATCGTTTATTTAAAAAAAAAATTTGCCTACTGAATTGACAACTACAGTCTAGGTTGACCATCCTATGGGTAACTGGCTATTTAAAAACTTTCAAAATAATTTTCCTATTCCACTTTTAAAAGAAAATATCGGCATGTCAGTCACACATAACTTTGAAATTCTTGTAATAAAAATTTGCATTTACTTTTATTTCATTTCAAGACCAATATCAATCGCAGTATAAAAATATTTGCATCAAGTTTGAAAATCAATCCCCATTGTAATTTATAAAACCCTTTGGTATTTCACAAAAATGAATTGTCAATCTCCACGAGGACAATCCTTAAATCATCTAGTTCCAATCTACTGTTACATAATTCATCTCTAAATGATCCCCTTAAACTAACAAGAACATTCTAATCCCCATCAGTACTATTCCTTTCGCTATTACTAGTCTCCCAAATAGACTGGTCCACACCTTAAATTTTTCCAAAAGTTATTTTCATTCGTGATTTCTTATTTATGTTTATATTTATATTTATATTTATATTATTATTATTATTATTATTATTATTATTATTATTATTATTATTATTATTTTATCTTTATTTATTTAGTTATTTATTTTAGCATCATTTTTTTTGCATATTTCTTACATCTGAATTTTACTTCTTTCCCAATTTGTTTCTAATTATTTATTCTAGTATTTCACAGTAGATAAATTAATTGACCATATTATCATCATCGACTTTACTATTATTTAGCATCCCCCTAGTTTTATCCAAGTTCTTTAGATTTTTGATTCATTTTAATCTTTCTTTTATCCTCCATATCTTCTTAGTGTTCCCAATCTCATTTAAGTTTTATCCGTAAAAGAGTTTAATGATGTGTACATGAATCTATGATGTTCCTAAGGTCATTGCTTCTTAGATTTCCTTATTCTGATTTTTCAATCTCTACATAATCATTATAAGTTATCTTATACTTAACTTAGATTACTAAATAGTATTAGTCTTTTCTACACAACTCCCTATTTAGATATATCAAATTCCCGTAATTATTAAGTTTTCCTACAGCATCCACGTTCTTTTCCCCATTCATTCCCCATTTGTGATTTAAAGTTACTCATCATCTTCTACATCCATTTTATTATAATAAATTCACGAACTTAGTCTAGCCCATTAAATATCCTACATGTGCTAGGATCTTAATTATATAATGTCTAATAAATTTATTACAAACTAGACTTTCACCTTATTAATTTTTAGATTATACCAACTATCCCTTACATACACACTAGTTCCATAAGTCTATTATCATTTCAATCTAATTGCTCATTTTATTATAATAGATTCATAATTATTTCATTGCTTGTAATTACTTCTATTAACTATTAGTCAATCTTTTCCATATTCATCAAATTTTAAAATCAAACTTTTGCCCAATTATTCACTAGCCACTTTTAATTCTATGTTAAAACACTCCAATTTTACCCTTCACACTAATTTCTTCAAAGAAAGTTTTACCCGCTTCTTTATTATATTTACATTATTTTATATTGTTTTAATTAATTTGACCTATCCAGTTAACATTATGTTCTTCACATTTAATCACATAATTAATTTATCTTTTCTTTTATATGGTTTTAATTACTCCATTTAAATTCTACATGTCGAGATTCACCTCAATTAATATCTTTAATTATACTTCAACACAATTTGTCATTTCTACGTCTGACTCTTTATACTTATTCCAATAAGTCTCTATTCTCCTTAATATTATACTTGAGCAATTTACAAATGTTTGCTTTTTACATTCATGAGTTTCGTCTTGGTTAATTGCGGATTTCTTATCTAATACGTTTATATGTCCTAGATCCTCCTTTTTCTAACACTTAATTTAATTCAAATTACAATCTCCACTTTGTTGATCCCAACTAGTAACACTTCTAGAATTTTGATCTCTATTAATTTATCATTCTAATTCATATTCCTTACCATTCCATATTAAGTTATTATTATTAATTCCTATAGGCCTAATTTAGTCCTCGGGATAGACAAAATGATAATAAATAAAACATGCAAATATTGTAAATAATTTAAATTCTAGAATCAAATAGATTTTTGACATGCCGACAGAACAATAAAACCAAACAATTAATTGCAACTTCAAAACAATTTCCAATAAGCAAATAATAAAACATTTTTCTCAAACCATAGTTCAATTAAACTCACTTTCATATTGTCTTTAAAACTTCGAATTCTTTTCTAAATCATTTCAAATAATTTTCGAAGCAGTATCTCTTATCGAATCAAGGTGTACTGAGTGATCAGGCCATTACACCAATTTCCAACTGATCTTCTGCTTCAAAATTGATGGAGGGGTTTAGCAAAACTCAATAGTTATTTCTTTCATAAACGTCAATTACCCAGACCTTTTTATAATTTACTATTATTTCTGTACTTTTAATTCTCGTCCTAAGTTTCATACAGATTTCCTTCCATCCTCGTGCACGATGCTTCCACCGGCACTAAAATGAAATTCAATCCAGACTACAACTCCTTTGTTGGTTACGGCCGATCCCAACATAGGAGCTCTCTATTTAATTTCCTATGTTCCGCAATTGATTCCTAAGGCCCAACTTATGCTCTGATACCAACTTTGTCACGACCCATTTTGGGTGGGCTTAAGGCCCCCGAATCCTGTAGTAAGCCTAACTTATTTAAATCTCACATTCTGTTCATAATTATGGATTTAGGCCCATTTACTCATTTCACATATGTATCCAAAATACGGTTCATATATTTAATATGGACTTTTATTATTCATTTACAACCCAACTGGAATACAATTGCGAAACTCTACCTTTATATTTACATCGTTATTTCAATCATTAACAGTCTTCTATAATAAGTGTCTCAACTCCATAAGGCTTTCCTTTCTTTCTATTACCTGGAAAAAAAATAGTAGGCAGGGGTGAGCGCCAAACTCAATGAGTAGGGTTAGATAACCCTCTCACCCCACACAGTCACACAGATGCTAAAATATTTTTATCTGATCACCGTTTAATTATATGATCATGCAGTTTGTCACACAAATGGCAATACAACAGCAATCATAAGTATTATCACCTTCATATTATCATATCACGTGGAAATTAGTTAGTGGAGTCACCGAAACCCGATGAGCCGTCCTCGCACATGGCCCATCCACTCACATGTGCACCAGGGAGCTAATCCCCCATTCTGGCTGACCGGTATAATCCTCACACTGCCGGTCCTCTGATATATTTTTTTAGTCTCTCTCTCTTTTCTTTTTCTCTTGATATATATATATATATATATATATATATATATACAAACCAACAGGAGGAAACTCGGTGGTCTCCATCCAGTCCAGATCATCAAGTGCTCACAACAGGAGGCCACCCTGCGGGCTGCAATCAAATCTAGATTATCAGGTGCCAACAACAAGAAGCCATCCTGTGGTTTTTCAGAATATACAGATCAGAACAGTAGGTGCACACGGGGGCGCCGATCTCCCATTTACCCAGCTAATAGAAATAAGAATCAGGATCCATATAACAGAATCAGAATCAAAATCAGTATCAGAAACAGAATCAGGATCCATATAACAGAATCAGTCTCACAAACCCATGGTGACCCACTTCATCCTAATTCCACACAAACAAGGCACAGCAGTATCACATCACAAGTAATCAAGCAATATTTAATATCAACAAATAGTGCAACATAATATGGCCATATAAATGATAACATTTAGCCGTGAATGCATGAATGCAGGCGGATGATGCGAATTATCTAACACTACTCACAGTTTTTGTTGTCCTTAAAAGAACTGTCTTTCTTATTATGCGCTTCCAGCCTTTGTCTTCCCATTCCGACACTTTATAAATATCTATATAATAAGAAAATTCTAAATAAGAATTCTAATTTGGGAAGCAGTTTACATTCATTTATTTGTTTTCGTTACCCGTCGGTTTATTAACTTATCAAACTAAAATGTATATCTATAGTGTATCTTTATTTGATTTATTATTATTAATATATATATATATATATATATATATATATATTCGTTAGTCTTGTTTATTTTAATTAATCATACTTAAAGATATTTACGTATTGATTTGATTGATATCTTAGAATTTAAGCATTTCTATTTTTGGTGGAAATCTTTATTATCTAGAAGTCCGATTCTATAATCAATGTTCATATACCTCAATTATCTGTATCTAAATTCATAAATCTCCAATTTAGATTAATTCAATTAATCTTATATTCAATTAATTAATTAATTCAAGTTTTGAAATTTATACCGAAAACAAGCAACTAGGCCTTACAATGTACCGATCAAAAATCGGATTTGATTTTCGTGATCCGCGCGAAGAGGAGATCATTCTGCTTCTCGGGGTGTTCGCCGGAGCCTCGCCGGACCACCGCTGTCGCCGCCATACACGGTGGCCGGAAAATTTAACCTTCACCAAAATTGACAAACAATACATCATTTTATTCGTTTCGATGAGAGGATCACTAATATGTGTTCAAATTAAGGTGGGTGTGAACCAGTTGGCCGGAAATTGACCAAAAAGGTTCGGTGATACCCATTTTGGGTTTTCCGATTCCGGCTATTACAGTCGACGAGGAGGCCATCAAATGAAAGAGGAAGAAGAGAGGAGTCATTTGGTACTCACCTTGCGCTCTAGGCTCGCCTAAAACGGCGTGAATCGCCGAAAAAATGTGTCACCACGGTGGCCGAAACTTCAAGCTCTTCCTCTTCAAAATAGACGCAATTTCAGTTCAAATCTGGGCTATAATCTTCTTCCTTGCGTTGAGTAGATATTTTTAGAGTATTCATTTGCCGGATTTGGTGGCCAGAGGACGGAGATTGAAGGAGAGGGAGGAGAAGGAGGAGGAGGAGGTCGCGTGATCTAGGGGAAGGAGAAGGAAGAAAAGAAAAGAAAAAGAAAGAAAAAGAAAAGAAAAGAAATGGGCTAGTCCGGTTCGATTCGAACCGATTCGATTCGATTCAGTGATTTGGTCTCATTTCATTTGGTTTTCGAGTTTTCCAATCGATTTTCGGATCCTTCATGTGGTTCTCGACAAATTAAACTGATTTTTAGGTCCGGTTTGATTTATTTTGATTATTTAGTTAGGTTAGAAAACATTTCCTTCATTTACTCAATAATAATAAGAATAGTAATAGTAATGATATTTGATCACTGGTGTTTCATATTATTTCTTAAAAATTTAACTGTTCTCAAATCGAAAATTTCTGCATATTCTCTTTTGGGCTTGGGCCCAATTCAAAAATTTGGGCTCGAATCGAGATTATATTTCATTTGCAACCCACGCGGTCAAAATTTGAGATTTTTGATTTAATAAAAATTCAAAAGTTTTGAAAATAGAAATTCGGGGTATTACAGTAATTAAATGGAATTAAAATAGCTAACAATACATCGGAAGAGCTTGTTAGTGAATTTAGAGTTGTTTCCCCTACTTGAATAATTAAATTGATCAATGAACTAATGAAATAAATTGGATAGAGTTAAGTGAAATCAAAACCCCTAGTAGTTTCAACTCCTTGATTTCTTTTAATCAATTTTTGTTTACTTGACTCTTGTTTATCTTACATTTAAAAAAAAATTCTCTCTATTATCGTTTAAATAATAACAAGATAACATAATTTTGGTAATTGGATTACAATCCTCGTGGGAACGATATCTTACTTATCATATATTACTTGTAGTGATTCGTACACTTGCGAAATAAGCTGTCAAGTTTTTGGCGCCGTTGCTGGAGATTGGCAATACCAATATCAATACGAATTATCTTGTTATTAATTTAGACATTTTGTTTTATTTCTTAATTGAAATATTTGTTTATATTATTTGTAGTATCTTGATTCTTTGTTTTTATTAATCTTTACTTTCATTATTTTGTTGTACAATATTTTTGAGATGTTTCATCAACAAGTAGTTGCAAGTTTTATTCAACAACATTTAGAGCCATTTTATATAGCTTGGGCAAGATTTAATGAATTATTGGAAAAATGCCCTTATCATAATTTTACTAATAAATATCTCACTTACATATTCTATTGTGGATTAAATGAAGAAAGTAGAAATTGGGTAGATAATGGATTTTCAACAACCAATATTCACTTTCTGTAAAGTAGCTATGAAGATGTACTTTACATGTTAAATGATATGGCAGATTTTGACTACTGTTGGCATTGGGATCATTCATTGCAGGGCTGGAATTACCAATATCCTCAAAATTTTGAATATGAAGAAGAAAAACAAAAGAATTTAGAGGATTTGATTGCTGCCCTTACTAAATCTCACATTGAATTTATGAATGAAACTCGTGAGAATTTTAAAATCCAACAAGCAGCAATAGAGAATTTAGAGGTACAAGCAACGAAATTGATAACCATGGCAATTAATGGATATCAAGATGAGGAGTGCAATTCTGAGGAAACTTCATGGGAAATTGCGCATTTAGAAGAAGTAAAGCCTACATGTGAAAAATGCAACTCTTTTGAAGACGAATTAAATCTCAATTTCTTGTTTTCAGATATGATTATTAATGACCATGAAAAAGGTGAGGTACAATTGAAAGGGACATTGGACGAGAGTTTAAATGAAAATAAGCAGAAAGCAATATTGGTGGATGAAGAAATAATTGAGACTATTGATTTGAGCTCATTAATGGTCTTTATATATACACCACCAGAAGATCCTTTCTTTCCAATAATACCACATTTAATGAATTGTGTTCTTCATGATCTAATGCAGGTTTTTCCCCAAGTTCATCATTCAAAGCAAGATGTTGTTGGTATGACGAGCATAAATTTTCTCAAACTTGCCAATCTTGAGGGCATTTTCAACCAAGACCCATGTGTGATACTATATGACACATACTATGGGCGAATGCCGTTATTTGATAAACTTCTCAAAAGTCGAGTTTAAAGACTTTAAACAAAACGCTAATGGGAGGCAACCCATCCTTTTCTTTCTCTTCCTTTGCAAATTTTTATTTTATTTTATTTATTTTTACTTATATTTTTCATTTTGTTCTCCCATCTTTAAACCATTATTTTCTTTTATTTTAGTGTTTTATACTCATATTGTAGGTCAAAAAAAAAAAATTTAAAAAGGCTTGAAAACTGATTGAAACTGCAAGAGTCAGGCTCTAGCACCCCCCAGGCCGTGCTATCTAGCACCCCCGTGCTGCCTCCACAGAAAAGTACACTTATAATCGGACTCTAGCACCCCTAAACCGTGCTATCCAGCACCTCCGTGCTACACAGCACCCCCTAACAGCACCCCCGCGCTACCTAGCACTCCCAGGCAGCACGGTCAGCTTTACTTTACTTTTAATTATTATTATTTATTTTTTACTCTACCTACTTTTTCTTTCTTTCTTTTTTTTTTTTTTTGTTTTACTCTAATTTTTTCTTACTTCCTTTCTTTCTTTTTATGGTCCTACTCTACCCACTTTTGCATTTTTTCTTCCTTTCTTTTTGACTTATCGTTCACATTTTTTTTGTTTCTTCTTCTTTAATCATTTGCTTTTAATGATTCAATTTTTTTTCTTTTCTTTCTTTTTTTTTTTAAAAAAAAAGACTTACATTCATTTCTTTTTTTTTATTATTTGCTTTTAATTAGGATTTTTTATTTTTATTTCAATTTTTTTTCTTCTTAACAATTAGGTCTATATTATTATTATTATTATTATTATTATTATTATTATTATTATTATTATTATTATTGTGTTATGTTATTCCTTCCCATTTTCAGCATTTAGCCATTAAAACCATGCTCTTTATTTCCTTGTCTTTTATTATATTTGTCAATGTAATGGTGGTAAGATGTTTTCTACTTTATTTTTATTTTCTTGCCTTGCATTGATGATTATGATAAGTTTGGGGAATTGATCTTATTTTTGCACACATTGGGGACAATGTGCTAGTTTAAGTTGGGGAAAGGAAAATTTTAGTTAAAATTTTATTTTATTTTATTTTATTTTGTTTGTTTATTTCATTAGTTTAATATGTTTGGAATAATTATGAGCAAGTTTAAAAAATTATCATAATTCATTAACTTGCAATGAATTTAGTTGTTCTTCGAAGTTAATTATTTTTCAGCTTAAATTTTAATTTTTGACTTAACATGATTCTTTGATTTAACTATTTATTTCTTGGATTATAAACACTAATTTTGTGAATTGTATGATAAATAGATGTGTTTTAATCAAAATTTATTTAACCTTGGCATTCCTAGAACAAATTAAAATTCTCTTCAAGACAAAAATTTTAAATGCTTACATTTATAAAGAGATGATTTAGGCATTTTTTTTTGGTTAAAACTTCATATTTAGCTTGGACCACCTAAGTTAAAGTATGACCCTTGTAACCAATTTGAAGCCTATATCAAAAATTTATTGTTCACCCATATTTAAACCTAGCCATTAAACCAAATTAATTTTCTACCCTAAGTTCAATAATGTGAAATTGAAGGATTTGATTTTTATTAAAACATAGCAACAAAGGGAGAAAATTTCATTAATACTAGCAAATGAGAAAAAAATAAAAAAATAAATAAATAAATAAAAAGAAAGAAAAACCCCATAAGAGAAGCAATTAATCAAGAATTCAAGTTTGGGAAACTTTAGCAAAGAAAAAAAAAATGCTATGAAGAGACATTGTCGAAAATATTTCTAATTTTGAGCTAGTAAGAGACTTCAAGTTAATCTCCCTTTACAAATAAAAAATTATTTTTAATATAAATGAAAATCCTGATATTAAGCATTCTTTGTAATTTTTATCTACCATGTTATCCTTTTCTTTACTTAGCTAAAATTATATCCCTAAAACCCTATTACAACCTAAATAAGACCTTTTGATCTTTTAAATCCTGATATTAAGCATTCTTTGTAATTTTTATCTACCATGTTATCCTTTTCTTTACTTAGCTAAAATTATATCCCTAAAACCCTATTACAACCTAAATAAAGACCTTTTGATCTTTTAAATTGTATGCATTTCAATTGTGGAGAAGGGATGACTAATTTTGCCTATGAGAATGTTGAACTTATATTGAAACCTCTTATTTAAAGGTTAAATGATTTTTGTGAAAATTCATACTCTACCTATCATAAGTTGAATAATTGTTGGTGTTAAAAATCTTGTTAACTTATGTTTAAATTAAGGAATGTGTTTTATTAAAAATTGAATTTTTGCTAGAATATAATTAGCATAGGAAACACATGATTTATTCTCATGTTAATGACTTTTGATACTTACTGAAATTGTGAATAATTATTCCCTACTATATTAAGCTAGCTTTCTTAATTTTTAGTTTTGTTGCTTGAGGACAAGCAATGGTTTAAGTTTGGGGAATTTTGATAAGTGTTATTTTTATAGTATTTTTATTGTAATTTTGATTAAAATTTCTATTGCTTTTAATTTATTTAAATTAGTTTTTATGTAATATTGATATGTTTTTATTTAAAAGCTTCCTTGAAACACAACTCACTTGATTTTGAGGAAAAATGCAGGGTTTTGCAAGAAAAGTACAAAAATGAGGTAAAAATTCATTTAGTACGGTCAGCCCATGCTAATCAGCACGCCCGTGCTGTTATTGCATAAAAGCTTCCAGAGGTGCGCACGCCCCAGACCGTGCTAGGGCGCACGCCCATGCCAAGCAAGGAATCCTAAACTTAGTCAAAAGTTGCCAACCAACTTCCACCAATTTATGGAGCTAATCTTGGACAACTTTCCTCACATGCAAACCAAGGTCCAATCTATGCACATGGGTAAGTCATGATCGAAGAAAATGGATACATAAAAGAGAGCTTTACAACCTAACAAAAGAAGACTTTGATCATTAACCCATGTGGAATCCTCTCTCAAAAAAGTCTACATAAAGAAGAGTAGAGTTCATCTCAAAGAAGAATCCCACGCATCCATTACTCTACATCTATTCTTTCTCTCATTTTATAGCTTGTATATAGTTTTTCTTTTAGAAGTTAGGTATTCAAGAGTTGTGCAAAGTTTCAAGGAAGTCATCCAAGCAAATTATCACTAATTCTTATTTCTAAACTCTTAATCTTGTTTATTTCTTTCATTATTCTTATTGATTATGGAATATTTATCAAGTATTGTTGAGTTTTATTTAAGTACTATGTGTAACTAAAATTCTTATACTAGGGGTTTGACATAGCTTAATCTCTTTTCCAATTTATGCAATTAGATTTATTTTTCCTTATTCAAAGTTATGATTTGTTAATGAACTTAATGCTTCTAGGCAGAATTTTCCCCTAGATTGAATTATTTCAATTATCATTATCGGAAGAAGGGTCTTTGATAAGACAAGGTTAATAAAACACATGAGAATAATAACTTGATGCGGAAGCTATATGGTTTGACTCATGGGGGGGGTTTTTATGATTTATCAACCTTAAATTGTAAATTCATAAACAACTACATGACTTAATGATTTAATTCATATTTGATTGCGCTATTGGAAGATAGGTAATTAAATGGAATTAAAATAGCTAACAATACATCGGAAGAGCTTGTTAGTGAATTCAGAGTTGTTTTCCCTACTTGAATAATTAAATTGATCAATGAACTAATGAAATAAATTGGATAGAGTTAAGTGAAATCAAAACCCCTAGTAGTTTCAACTCCTTGATTTCTTTTAATCAATTTTGTTTACTTTACTCTTGTTTATCCTACATTTATAAAACAATTCTCTCTATTATCGTTTAAATAATAACAAGATAACATAATTTTGGTAATTGGATTACAATCCTCGTGGGAACGATATCTTACTTATCGTATATTACTTGTAGCGATTCGTACACTTGCGAAATAAGCTGTCAATTTTCCGGCAAATCGCATAATTTTAAATTTTAAAATTTGAAGACCGGTTTTCAAAATTTAATAAATTTGTGAAAGTTATTTGTAAAAAAAAGACACCTAAAAAATTAAAAAATGGTTCAATTAAATTTATTTTTTTAAAGACTTGAACTTAATTATTTTTTTAAAAAAAATTCTTCAACTGAATTTATTTTTTGTTTAAAAAAGTTTGAACATAATTTTTAAAAAAAAAATTAAGTTGCCTACATATCCTCTTGGGGTTTAGAGGAATCAAAGCCCACATAGTTCTTACTTACCTTATACCAATTTCACCTCTTTTACCTTATACCAATTTCACCTCTTTTACCTTATTCGCTATTTGCACCACCGGTTGATGTTCCTGTTGAGGACCCATCGTATAAATGATATAAATCTTCATTTTCTTTTAGATTTTCTTGTGCTCTTAATTCGGCCTTACTCCAATCATCCACGCATGATTTGTGCTTCTAATGAATCGGGTGTCATACAAGATCGTGTTTCATCAAGTATGTTTCCTCCTTGACTAAAAGCTTGTTCAACCGCAACAGTGGAGACCGGAGCTGCTAAAACTTATTTTGCAATTAAAGAAAGTATTGGAAAAGTATTGGTGTGACGACTCTACCAATTTAAAATTGTAAAATTAGTATCTGCATAATCATCACCAAACTCAAAGGAAGTGGTTAGATAATTATCAAATTCAGAAAAAGAATTGGATTCCCTTGGTCTTTTTTGTCTTTATAATAAAACCTGTTCAGCAACACCAACACCACTTACCCTTTGTGTTGGAAATTGTTGAATATTAGATTGAGAAGAATTAGAAGTAGATGAACTACAAAATTGAACAAATTCATTATATAATTGCATAATATTTTGTTTAACTTCATGCAATACTACATTTATATCAACATTATCTCCTATATCAATATTTAATACTTCATAATAAATAGTCAAATATTCACATAAAACATCAATTTTACATCTAGGATAAAATACTATAGCAACAAGATAAAAAGGCGGTATATTTTTAAAATAAGATAACCATTTTTTTTATTGAAAAAATACAATCTTTTAATATACAATCATTTTCAAATTCTTGGAGTGCACTAACAATATTAATACACATAGGTAAAAATAAATGAGATGTGGGATAATAAACCCCACTAAATTTATAGGTAGCAACATTAAAATTTTTTAAAATATCTAAAATTTTTGCACAAATATCCCAAATTTGTGGATATAAATTAATATCTTCAATATTATTAGTAACAAAAAAAAGCATAATAATTCTTTATAAGAAAAAGACTCATTTAGTAATTCATATGTTGAATTTCAACGAGTTGGGACATCCCTTGGAAAACGTTTTGGTCTTTTATTATTTTTCTTACAAAATTTAGCCCAACTTTTCATCACTTGGGGATGTCCCCATAAATATGAAATAGCTTTTGTAATTGGAGAAATAAAAGATTCAATAATTTTTAAACCATCTTGTACACATAAATTTAAAACATGGCATGCACATCTTATATGAAAAGATTTTCCACCAATATTTGATTCACAAATATTTTTAAGTTCAATTATTGATTTAGTATTAGCAGAAGCATTATCAAATGAAATTTAAAAAATTTTTTTGTCAACTTATATTCATCTAAAATTGAAACAATTATTCTATAAATATTATTTGCGGTGTGTTTATCATCAAAAACACGAAATGCAATAATTCTTTTTTGAATTTTCCAATCATCATCAATCCAATAACATGTAATGCCCATGTAAGAATGCATTTGCCAATGATCACTCCAAATATCAAACAAATTGAAACACGAATTTTCATTTGAGAAAATAAAAGCTCTAACTCTTTTTTTCCTTTATTATATAAAGAAATAATTGTTCGTTTTACAGTATTTCTTGGCACTCTTTTAGCAGAAGGATTTAAAACTTTTTGACAATAATTATTAAAACCTACTTTTTCACCAAAACTAAAAGATAAATGTTCCATAGAAATCATTTTTGCTAATTCTTCTTTTTGTATTTTTTCAAAATATTGAAATAAAGAAAGATTAGAAGATGCTTACCCGGAAATTTGTGTTTGAGACCGATCAACTCCTATTTTTGTTGGATGTTTTGTCTCCAAATGCTTCCAAAATGATCCATAGCAGCCCGCTTGTTTAAATTTATAAGATTTTCCACAATAATTGCAAATTACATCGTACATTTTCTCACCTTTGAATTTTTTCGTGAAATGAATGGCGAATATGTCGGAACTTTGTCTTGCTCTTCCAACAATTTGTGCTCGTTGCTCTTGCTCTTGCTCTTCCTCTTCTTATAATTGCTCATTATTAAATTCAGATTCTTGAATTGAAATTTTTAAATTTTCATTTGGATATCCCTCAAAATTAAATTGGTTGGGAGTGAAATTAAAGATGTCTTTTGGGATAGATGAATATTGTGTTTCTCCAATCTTTCCCTTACCCTTACTCGAATTTGAGTTTCCTCCACTTGCCATTATATGATAGTAAGATATAATTTGGAAAATTGAATAAAAAAATTAGAGAGAATAATAACTTAATAAAAGAGATTGTAGAGTAGAGAAGAATAATATAGAGTAGAGTGTAGTATATTGTAGAGAGAGTAGAGATTTTTTTGTGATGAATTTGTAAATGAAATGAGGTATTTATAATAAATCCAAAAATTATTTTTCCAAAAATACCCTTGAAACTAGCCGTTATGCAGCCGTTTATGGCTGTTGGGAGGGGTAATTAAGAGATTTCACAACAAAATTAAAAAAAAACACAAAACTGATAGTTTCTAGCTGCTAGAACAGTCAGTTCAAACCGCCGGTTCTAACCGGAGAACCGTCGGTTTGCAGTTCCACAAATCTGGAACCGAAACCGAATCGAAAATCTCCGGTTCCGGTTCCAGTTCCGATTATGGTTCGGGACCGGTTCGAACCGACAGTTTCGGTTCTCGAAACCGTAATATGCCACCCTTAATATATTGTATCTCTCTTTACCTTGATTGATGGTTTTGATTTTATAAATATATATTAATTTGAACATTTTAAAAGTTAATCTCTATTACTAGGTTATCGCTTATGAAATCTATGCATTTTTCATGTTGAATAAATTAAAGTTATAATGCATGTTTATAAATTTATTATATTACAAGAAATAATGTTTTTATGTATTTTAAATTTATATTCATAAGTGTTGAAAAAATTTGATCTTAGTGTTTTTAGTGTTGGATAAAAAAGGATAAAAAGTCAATCATGTTAAATTAAATCAATTATTAATTTATAACAATCAAAACAAATTCAAGGATTAAATT
The DNA here is from genome assembly GCF_041381405.1 of Jatropha curcas. Classification (NCBI taxonomy): domain Eukaryota; kingdom Viridiplantae; phylum Streptophyta; class Magnoliopsida; order Malpighiales; family Euphorbiaceae; genus Jatropha; species Jatropha curcas. The sequence goes on from NC_143151.1 coordinate 23,131,741, forward strand.
GGCTTAAAAATGAAATTAGATCTTTCTAATAATTTTATCCAAGCTCAAGGGCTAAATCAAAACCTCTTTGTATGAAGACATTTCTATTAATTAGTATCCAAAAATATAAAATGGAGGGATTCAAATTTAGATATATTGTCAGATCATACATGCGATTACTATTAGCCTATATATTGGTCTGCTAAAATTTTTTATCTTTATAGTTTATTATCTTTAGTAATTATTTTTTTACCTTTGTATTTATTACCTTCAGTGATTATTTTTTTACCTTTGTAGTTTATTACCTTCAGTAATTATTTTCTTAAAATTATTTTCACTTTATCTTTTTTTTTTTCGCACTAAATAGTTAAAGTACTCTTATTTCAATAAAAAATTATTTTTTAAATCCATAGATGATGTCTAGACAAGTGAATCACACTCTATTATTACATGCAAATAAGTTTGAACTTGTTCACATAACGTACTTGTTAGTTTCAGAAACAGACAAAGCCATTTACTTCTTCTCACGTGAATGTTTTTGGACCGTCTTTCTAATACGTTGTTTCAAAAATATTTTTCTATTACATTTCGCCTTGATATTATCGCATAAATTTTCCTATAAATACGTCCGTAGCCCTTTTGTTTAGAATCATGTAAAAAGCCTAACATGACCAGTTTTCTCTTCCGCTTATACTTACACTGACTTCTTTTTTTCTCTCTAAATGTTTCGATGCTTTCACTTGCTATCAATTTAAGCTTCATTTTGCTTACACAACAGTCGAAACGAAGCTTAAATTGATAGCAAGCGAAAGTACTGGAAAATAACTGTCCGAAAGGAAGAATTATACGGCAAAACTCAGAAGAGAAAAAAGGTTTCAAAGGCAAATAATTCTTTTTTTTTTTTTTTTTGGTATTATTAAATATTCTTGACGCACAGGAGGAGACCAAAACAACCTGTTCAAAATAGTACAATTGAAGAAATCATTGACGGTCCTAAAGCTAAAGCTTTTGCCAGGTATTTTTACATGGTTTAGTATTAGATTGATTAATCTAATAACACTGCAAATACATATCCTAACTCATCATTAATTTGTCTTCAACCTAGCAAAAAATGGCAAGTTAATTATTCATTTTACTTACTTTATTTTGTACGGGATTTTGTGTTTATACGCCTCCATTTATGGATAATTTGATCATATATACATGGAAATCAAATAATAAAAAATTGATTAATATGTAATTAGAGGTCATAATATGTATAGTGTTTGGTTTCAATTTTTTTTTTCCAAATTATCTTCAAAGCATAATAGTAATAGGGAAAATTATAACTATATCCCTATATGTAAAAAAACTCACTTTCCATTTGTTTTTCTAAAAATAGATTTTTATATCCTTGTATTTCGAGTACATTACACTGTATTGTCATTCTGTCCATCTTTTGCGATTTAGACATTAAATGGTCATGAAATAATATAAACGACCTTGATTCTAATGGCAAAGAACCTACCCTTAGGCCTCTCTCTCCTGTTCTTATGTAGAGCTTCCTCTATAAAAAGCGTTGCTTATTGCAATAGCCATGGCATTCTTCTTCGTCCGAGCGCAGTCACAACTCCTTAATTTGTTGATACCATGAAATGATGTAAAGACAGGAATAAGAGGATATTTGTATCTAGCCGTGTCTTGTACCATGCACATCCAACATCTAGCAATAAAATGATCAATTCATTACTTTTTGCTAACTGGACATTTCACTTAAATGTATCATTGTCCAAACGGGCTGTCCTGCCCGGCCTGCACGGATTCAATCACAAAACGGGCTGAACCAAAAAATCACGTTAAAAAACAGGCCTTCAATATTCAAGCCCGGCTCATCTGCGCAGGCTATGATAAAAAACGGACCGAGTAAAAAAAGCCCGTTTAAAAAACAAGCCTTAATTTTTTTGTACATATCTGAAAAATTACGGGCAGCCTTAATTTTTTTATACATATCTGAAAAATTACGGGAAAGCACAGGCTGTCCGCTGGCGTAGCCCGTTTTGACATTACTACTTAAATGTAATCTCATGGCTCCTAACTTTTATTAAGTTCTAATTGGTAATCTAATGCAATGTCATGTAATTAATTAGTAAAGCAAGGATTTTCTTGAGTTTCCATTTTGCTACTTGTTCGATCGCAAGCTCTATTTATAAATTATATTTTAATATTCTGTTTATATTCCATTGAGTGCAGACATTGCCTCATTTATCGTTCTGTTATACTGAAATCATTCCTCTTTAGAATTCCTCCACAACGATTATCTATTGATCTTTTGTGCTCAAAATTAAATTTTGAATCAAGGGAATGGGAGTTGCTTTTTTCGTTTTCTTTATTCGAAAAGGATATAAAATTTACAGTTAATAAAGATAAATTACATGCAGAAAATATCAAATTAAAAGTTAATGAGATAGCGCACTGTAAGTAGCAAATTTTTAAGATGGTGCTTTCATGGACAAAGCATTTCTAGTAATTGAACTTGTAATTTATTTGGCTCTTCATGGTGAGGAGGATGAATATGAAAAGGAAGAAGAAAATAGTATTTTGGAGAAAAATTTATTTCTCTTTCTTTACAATTCGTCATTTTGTCATTTGACTTATGTTCCAAAATAGCAAATATTGGACGGAAGAATAATCTAGTGTAAAAGACTCCAAAAAAGAAAGGTATAACGGTCTAGTTTTAAAAACACAAGGGTAAAATAATTGTTTTTGCAAAATGTATGGGGCACGATATAATTTTCCCATACCAATATAAAAAAAATATATATGAAGAATGAATTTTGTGGAAAGGTGTAAGATGGTTTACATATATAGCAAGTTATACATGTCACAATTAGATTGAGAGTAAAAATAGTACTATAACATTCTTCCCTTTTTAAATGGTAGAAATATAAGTTAATAATTGCTTCAAAAAACAAATTGATTGTTAGCCGCCATTGTTGAAAACAAAAGAAAAAAAATATAAAAAAAAAATGTTTTTGCTCAATCCCACATCGGTGAGATTGAGTTTTGAGGGTTGTAAGTTTAGTTATAAAAAGAAGCTAATGTTTAGCTTTCTAAACATACCAAAACACACCAAAACACTTGAATGTGTTTTATATTAGGGAGTCTTTTGGAATCCCTTGGAGTATAAAATATTTGGGGTGTTTTGAGGGTGTCGGGTAGAAAAATATTTTGTAATTGTGGTTGTAACAATTTGCCGCATAGTGAATATTTTTCTTGATTGTCGTTTGACAACGGCCGTGGTTTTTCTCCACTTGGGGAGTTTTCCACGTTAAAATATCGTGTTCTCTTTAATTTCTCAGTCATTATTTTATTTTCTCATTTGTTCCTGCTTGAAGCCGATCCGAAGGGCGGGAAAAATAGCGATTTTCCCAACAAGTGGTATCAGAGCCAAGTTGTTAGGCGGAGCTTTTAGTGTTAAAATAATTTCTTGTAATTATAAGTATGCTCTGTGGTTGCGGCTTAGTCTGATCTTCCACATCAGAAATGCTGTTGTTAGAAATTATTTTATTTTAAAAGCAGGTGGAGTTTTGGAAGTCTTGAAGCGGGTGGAGCTTTGCTTTGGTGTGCTTGAGTATCGGTGGTGAATGTCCTGACGATAATTATTGAAGTTATTCTATTCTGATAATATACCGTGCACGTAACTTCTGTCTAGAAGGCCGGATTTTAAGTGGGACCACTTGTGACCCCTCCGTCCAACTGAGATTTTACGTGGAATGGTAATATTGTCTAGGAGATCATTGTGATCTTTCCTGGGTATTGCCGAATCGGTTTACTTCACTAATTATTGGGTTCACTGTTATAAGCACAAGTAAGCATGTCGGCTATGAGATGTGAGATTGAGAAATTTGACGGGAGAATGAATTTTGCACTGTGGCAAGTGCAAGTCAAAGACGTGTTGATTCAGTCTAGACTGCATAAGGTTTTGAAGGGTAAACCAGTCAGCAGAAAGAATTCAGGAAAAGACAGTAGCAGTGGAGACTCAGAAAAATCCAAGATTAGCGATGAAGAATGGGAGGAGCTGGATATCAAAGCGGCAAGTCAAATTCGCATGTGTCTAGCAAAAAATGTTCTTGCTAATGTGCTTGGATTGTCCACGACAAAGGAGTTGTGGGAGAAACTGGAAGAATTGTACCAGGGCAAAAATATATCCAACAGGTTATATTTGAAGGAGCAATTTCATACGTTGAAAATGGCGGAAGGTACAAAGCTGTCAGATCATCTGAGTGTTCTTAATGGCATCGTCTCTGAATTAGAAACTCTTGGAGTGCAAACCGAAGATGAAGATAAAGCTCTCCGACTCATCCTGTCACTTCCTTCGACATATGAGCACATGAAACATGTTCTGAAATATGGTAGTAAGGAAGTGGTGTATGCGGATGTGGTTAGTAAGCTCCTTACTGAGGAGAGAAGACTGAATGAAATGAAAAATAAATCATATGAGGATTCAGCTTTATTTGTCGGTACCAAGAAAAAGAATAAAAGCTCCGGAAAGAGGAAGGTTGTCTGCTGGATTTGTGGTCAAACTGGACACGTGAGGAGGGATTGCCCGAACGGTGGAGCTGATTCGGCTAGAAGCTCTAACGTTGTTGCTGCCAATGTGATCTCCTGTGGCGAAGGAGATGATGTGTTCTCTCTGTAATTGAGAGATGTGTGTCCTCATGGCATGATTGCTACCCGTTGAGATGCCATGGAAGAGGATGGATTATTGGTAGCTGGTCCACGGAAATGCGCACGGCATTGGTTGACAGTTGATGCAAAGTGTGTGGTGAAAAAAAAATATGTCGATGGCTAATGAACTCTCGGAAAAGTCAATAGGAGAGTTGCACCATAAACTATTAGCGGTATCCAACATGGCCGATGGAAAATTCTTGGAGTCGGTAAAGTGGTTCCAAGTGGCGATACTCTTTTATGGTGGAGTATGATAATTCTTGACGATAAGAATTATGATTGTCGGTAGCAGACAATGTTGTGTTTTTTTTTTATTTTATTTTCAAAGTGGAGATTGTTAGCCGCCATTGTTGAAAACAAAAGAAAAAAAATATAAAAAAAAAAAATGTTTTTGCTCAATCCCACATCGGTGAGATTGAGTTTTGAGGGTTGTAGGTTTAGTTATAAAAAGAAGCTAATGTTTAGCTTTCTAAACACACCAAAACACACCAAAACACTTGAATGTGTTTTATATTAGGGAGTCTTTTGGAATCCCTTGGAGTATAAAATATTTGGGGTGTTTTGAGGGTGTCGGGTAGAAAAATATTTTGTAATTGTGGTTGTAACAATTTGCCGCATAGTGAATATTTTTCTTGATTGTCGTTTGACAACGGCCGTGGTTTTTCTCCACTTGGGGAGTTTTCCACGTTAAAATATCGTGTTCTCTTTAATTTCTCAGTCATTATTTTATTTTCTCATTTGTTCCTGCTTGAAGCCGATCCGAAGGGCGGGAAAAATAGCGATTTTCCCAACATTGATGAGTATATATATGAATTAAAGTAATTTTCTTAAACATTGATTTTAGGGATGAGGTCTACGGTACACAAGCCAATTGAAAAATGATTTTTTAGAAAATTGTTATAGTTTGATTTTATTTCCCTGCGTATGAGTGGAAATACTTTCATTTGATTTTTAAAAATGGGCAATTTATCAAATGTCATATATGAAGTTTGAATTTTAACAAATTGTTAGAAAAAAAAATACAAATTAACATAATAACAATTTTGATAAAAAAAATTTAAATAATACCAAAAGTAACCTTACAAGAGATACGACAAAAAGGAAATATTAGAAAAAGGAAACACGAAAAAAAGGAAACTCTGAAAAAAGAAGGAAACACTAAAAAAGAAGAAAATTCTGAAAAAAGAAAACACTAAAAAAAAAAGAAATACTGAAATATTCTATCTGTAGCACCCTAAAAAAAAATAGAAGGCACAAGAGAGAAACGGCAACGGTGACTGGTGACAGCAATGACAATAACAACCATAGTAAATACATTATATACATAGATGTGATATAATATATGGTATATATACGATATATACATATACAGTATATACAAAATATATATGATTATATACAAGATATATACAGTATATATACATATGTAAAATCAATTAAATACATAATATATACACACACTGTATCAGTATCAATCCAAATAGAATCGAGAGTCATATCTTATCTCTTCAAAGCATAAACAACATCCATGACAATGACAGTTTTCCGATGAACATTAAGTCGTTGATACGCTTATACAACAGAAACAGAAAATCAACATACCTTATCAATCAAAAGAAGAAATCGTGGAACAGGAAAAAGAATGAGAAAATATAATGGCGGCTGAAAATAACGACAGAAACAAACAGAAAGAATGGAAAAAAATAATGGCGTTTAAAAAATGAAACCGTGGAACACTAGAAAGAATCAAAAAATATAATCACAACTGAAAACAACGACAACACAAAAGAATAGTAAACTAAAAAATAAACATTGAAAAAAGGAAACACTGGAAAAAAAAGAAACACTAAAATATTAAAACACTGAAATATTAACAAAAATAATGCCTAACAATAAAAAATGGCACAATAGTAAATATTTACCATAAATGACAATAATTTAAATCTCAAATCAAACTGACATTTTTAAAAATAAATTTCAAAAACTAACATTTAGTACAATATCCCTTACAAAATATTTTTGCTTCTTTTGGTGTATAGGATGGGCCCATGTTGATAACTCATTCCCTTGATTTTAGATCATTTCCAGTTTCCCATATGCAATAATAAAAAAAAAAAAATCATAAACAACCAAGATAACTTAGTCTACTGATTGAAGCGCACTAGATCTCGTCCTAGTGATTACCAGATCAAGTTGTGGAGTCAGCATGCATCTTGAAGAATTAGTCTGATATAACGATTAAATGGGAACATCTCTTGAACCAACCAATGGAAACATCTCCATGGTTAAATGAAATCAAGACGAAAATAATCCCTCTTGCAGAAAATCAAAGTGGGTTCTTAGCTACATGATAGCAATAAAATATGCATATGTTTTGCCATTTATTTTAATTAAATTTAGTTACATTTTTTTATAAAAATTAAACCCCATTTGCATGATTTTCTCTCTTTAGTTTGATTGTCACTTGAGCAATATCAACACTTGTTGCTTTAAGCAAAGAATGAATCAAATCATGGTCCAATTGATGCTTTCAGCAACACAAAAGGAGGCTCTTGAAGTTAGCAAATTTGGAGTCCAAATAATGCCCCAAACCAGAGGAGATTAGCTAATTGGAGGCCTAAAAGATGTAGCCCAAAAAGAAAAGAAGAAGCTTGATGTGGGGGAATCTGGACAAGTGCAGCAACAAGTTTTGTGAAATGATCTTCTTGTTAAAGTTACAGCTACAACTCCATTGAAGTAAAATTGATGCAAGTGTTGTTGACAGTTTTTGGAAAAATTTTGTTAAAATCATTTAGATTTTTTTTGTACTTTGTTGAAGTCAAGAAGTAGTTGAACTACCTTGCTTTTAGGTAAGTTTGGTGAACAACCTTCCTTGACTTATGGAAGGTTGGTGAACAAACTTTAGAATAAGTTTAGTATAAATATTTACATTATGCTGTAATGAAATTAATGAGATGTGAATATTTGTTTCTCCACACTTACAAAAGCTGCAGTTTTTTCCTTCTCTGCAGAATTTTCCTTCTCTTCATTAATTTTCTGCTCTTCCTAAACCAACAAGTGGTATCAGAGATTCCTTGATCTCAAAGGGCTGTGTGTGTGTTTGAGTGAAAATCATAGAGAAAGCCACCAAAAAAACTAGAATTTATGAAGTTTTTCTGTTTATTTGCTTTTCCTCAAATGGCTTCTAGCAGCATGTCTCTTTCACCACCTCATTTTAATGGGGAAAACTACCATGTTTGGGCTGTGAAGATGAGAGCTTATTTCAAGGGGCTTGGATTATGGCAGTATGTAGAGGAAAACAGAGTACCTCCACCTCTTAATCAAAATCCAACCCTTCAGCAGATTAGACAACATGAAGAAGAGGTTGCTGAGGCTCCGAAAGCTCTGTCCTGTATCCATGCAGCTGTTGCAGATCCTGTCTTCACCAAGATTATGACATGTGAGACATCACATGAAGCTTGGGAGAAGTTAAAAATTGAGTATCATGGATCTGAAAAAACTAGAAAGATGCAGGTATTTAATTTAAGAAAAGAATTTGAAATGTTGAAAATGAAGGACAATGAAAAGGTGAAAGATTACGTTGATAGAGTTATGAAAATTGTAAACCAAATTCGATTGTTAGGAGAAGAGTTAGAAGAGAAGAGAATTGTGGAGAAAGTTATGGTGACTCTCCCTGAAAAATTTGAAGCTAAGATTTCTTCTCTTGAAGATACTTGGGACATGTCACAAATATCATTGAATGTGCTTTCAAATGCTCTACAAGCTGTAAAACAAAGAAAAGCCTATAGGGAAGAAGAAACCTTTGGAGAGAAGGCTCTTGTAGTGACTCAACAACCAAAAATGAAGAAGAATTTCAGAAAAATTGGAGGAATGACAGATTTCCACCTTGTCCACATTGTAAAAAGACAAACCACACTGAGAACTACTGCTGGTTCAGACCTGGAGCTCAATGTAAGGTTTGTAAGCAATTTGGTCACATCGAGAAAGTTTGTTTTACAAACCAAAATCAACAAACACAAGCCCATCATGCACAAGTCACCGAAAATTCTGAAAAGTATGAAGAACAACTATTTACTGCAAAAGAAATCGAAAAATGTGATGTCATAATTGAAGCTAAAGAAGCATGGCTTGTTGATAGTGGCTGCACTAACCACATGACACCAAACTTGGTGAATTTCGATAGCTTGGATACAAACTATTCTTCAAAAGTCAAACTTGGAGATGGTAGGCTTGTTGATGTCAAAGGCAAAGGAGATGTGATTGTACAAACTCCTTTAGGTACAAAGCTTGTTTCCGATGTTCTTTATGTACCTGAGCTAAATCAAATCTTGTTTTCGGTGGGTCAATTGCTGGATAAGAATTACAGTTTGCTATTTAAAGATAAAACTTGTGAAATAAGTGATCCTTCTGGCTCAAAGTTATTTGCTGTCAAAATGAAACGGAGAAGCTTTCCTCTAAATTTAAGAAGATTCAAAGAAGAATCTTACTTGAGTCACAAAGAAGAATCTGATTTGTGGCATAAGAGAATTGGTCACACCAATCTCAATTCATTAAAATTGATGCAATCCAAGAAGTTAGTTGCTGATTTGCCAACTGTAGTTGAAAACAACAATGAATCCAAAGCCTACAGAATTTTAAATCTTGTTACTAAATAGGTGTATGTCGGCAAGAGTGTCAAATTCGATAAGAAAGGTGAAAGTGATTGGAGTAAAATGGAACCGAAAAATTCTAAATCAGTTCTTGAACAAGATCATTTTCAGTAAGAGGAAGAACTTCCAGTTGACAATGAAGAAGAATCAAATGAAGATGATTATGCAATTAGAGGAATAAGATCCCTAGAGGAAATTTACAGCAGAAGTAATGATGTCTCACTTGAACCAACTCAGGTGGATGAAGCCGTAAAATTGCCTGAGTGGAGAGTTGCCATGGAGGAGGAGTTAAAGATGATTATGAATTTTCATCAAAAGAATCCAACTGAAATACTTTGTGACAATAAATCAGCTGTTGCTATGGTTAAGAATCCAATCTTCCATAGAAAAACCAAGAATACAAAAATCAAGTACCATGCAATGCGTGAAGCTGAAAAGGAAAATAAAATTCAGATTGTTCATTGCAGTTCTGAAGACCAAACAGCAGATATTTTCACCAAGGCATTGCAAAAAACCAAGATTTGAATTTCTTAGGAATAGAGTTGGTGTTTGTCTCAACTCTTGCATCAAGGAGGAGTGTTAAAGTTACAGCTATAACTCCATTGAAGTAAAATTGATGCAAGTGTTGTTGACAGTTTTTGGAGAAATTTTGTTAAAGTCATTTAGATTTTTTTATACTTTGTTGAAGTCAAGAAGTAGTTGAACTACCTTGCTTTTAGGTAAGTTTGGTGAACAACCTTCCTTGACTTATGGAAGGTTGGTGAACAAACTTTAGAATAAGTTTAGTATAAATATTTACATTATGCTGTAATGAAATTAATGAGATGTGAATATTTGTTTCTCCACACTTACAAAAGCTGTAGTTTTTTCCTTCTCTTCATTAATTTTTTGCTCTTCTAAACCAACACTTCTGACGGAGTTTATGGACCAAAACTGCGTCGTTTTGAAGAAACATTGCCCCTGGTTTTAGATGCAACTCCCCTTTCTTCTATTTTATTAATTCTTTTGCAGTAAATGGGCGATGCAAATCAGTTTTTCAGACTAAGTTGTGCAAGTGGATGAAGTGGACTAATCTTAGCTAAGTATGAAGCATATAAAGGAAAGAAAGAGAGGAGTGAACCGTTGGACTCTCTTGGCACCTACTTGTGCCGCACATGCAAGATAGAAAGGAAAAAGAGAGCGAGAGAGAGAGAGAGAGAGAGAGAGACACTTAATAAGAGTTGAGAGACAACTGCACGAAGAGAGACAAGAGCCATAGGAGTTATTACAACACAAAAGGGGAGGAGCTACTTCTTAAGCTTAGGACGTGCTACACAAAGGCCAATCCAAAAATACTTCCCAAAGTTTTTTTTAATATGCCCCTTACTTCTTTTGTGTATTTTATATTTGTAATAATGTTAGCAAAATATCCATATCTAGTTATGAGATTTTCTTGTAATTTAAAATGCAACCTTGAATAGTTTGATTTATGTTAAAAATGCAAAAAATCTCTGATTTAATGTGTTTGAGCTTAATGCTTGTGAATGTGTTAGACCCCATATTTGTATGATTTTAGATCCGCTTGTTAGATGGAGAAATTGATAAGTTAGATGAGATCTCACATATGAAGCCTAGGATTTTAGACCTAGAGATAGGGTAGAGTCCTTAGAGAGTAAAAAGAAATGACATTGGCTTAATGAGTTTTAATCTTGTTATGCTACGAGAGTAGATGTCACATGATCTTAACATTCCATTTAAACTCAAGAGAGAAATCTAGATACCTTAGGTTATTTCTCTTTTAGGAATGGGCATAACAATGTTTTAATCCTGCTATGCTACGAGAGTATATGTTGCGTGGGTTTAACAGTCCATTTAAACTCATGAGACGAATTTAGATACCGTAAATCAACTGTGCATGATTTGCATTAGAATTAATAGAGATCCCATTGGTAGATTGACTCAACTCATTATTTGCTGAATTTACTTTTGATTATCTCCACTTGCTAATTTTAATTTGAATTTATTTAATTTAATTTGCAGCTTAGTCTAAATCATTTTCACCATATCCAGTCTTCCTAATAATTGTTGAATTAGAGAATTAATAGCCTATCCTCCAATTTCTGTGGGACGATAATCTTTTCACTATTTGTACGACCCGTGCACTTGTGGAGAACATTTCTAGTTGCATCAAGTTTTTGGTGCTGTTGCTGGGGATTGGTGACTAGAATAGATATTAACTTAATTGTGAAACAATTAATTAGGAAATTTTCTTTTGATTTATTTTCAAAAAAAAAAAAAATTAAAATCTTCAAATTTTTTTAATAATAAATATTCTCTTTCTCTTTACATTAAGTACGTCCACTTTCTTTTATTTGAGGATTTGAAGATACATTATACACGATTTGAAAGGTATAAATCCTTCCATATACACACATAGAATATTAATGGAGGAAGGATTTAAACCTTCAATTGAACCCCAATGAAAATTGAATCCTAATATGGAAGAGGTAGTTAAGAAAGACATAACGAAGTTGCTGGATGTAGGCATCATATACCTTATCTCAGATGGTACATAGGTTAGTCCAATCCATGTAGTACCTAAGAAAAGAGGAATTACAATAGTGAAAAATGAGAATGATGAAATCTTAACAACCAGAATTGTTACGAGATGACGTATGTGTATTGATTATAGAAAGTTGAATAGCGCCACCCATAAAGACCATTTCCCCTTGCTTTATCAAATTTTAGAAAGATTAGCTGGTCATTCACACTTTTGTTATCTTGATGGTTTTTTTGGTTTCTATCAAATTTATATTCATCCATTAGACTAGGAGAAGACTACTTGTTCTTATGGTATGTTTGCTTTTAGACGAACGCCCATTAGATTTTGTAATGCGCTAGCTACATTTCCAAGATGCATGACTGCTATCTTTTCTGATTTTGTCGAAAAGATCATGGAGGTATTTATAGATGATTTTTATGTGTATGGAACTTCCTTTATGATTGTTTGACTAACCTATCAGAAGTGCTGAGATGTTGCGAGGAAGTGAACCTTATTCTGAATTGGGGAAAAGTGTCACTTTATGGTACAAGAAGGAGTAGTTCTCGAACACAGTGTCGCCGAAAGAGGAATCGAGGTTGATAAAGCAAAGGTAGAAATCATCGAGAAAATGCCACCACAATCTTCAAGAAAGGAGATTTGGAGCTTTCTAGGTCATGCAGGATTTTATCAACGATTTATAAAAGATTTCTCTAAAATTTCTAAACTTGTATGCAATCTTTTAGCAAAAGACTGTTCCATTCATTTTTGACAAGGAATGTTTAGACTCTTTTTGTAGGTTAAAGGAATCTCTGATGTCAGCCCCGATTATTCAACCACCAAATTGGAATCTTCCTTTCGAGATAATGTGCGATGCAAGTGAGAATCTTCCTTTCGAGATATGTGCGATGCAAGTGATTATGCTATGGGAGCTTTTCTTGGACAACGAAAAGACAAAAAGCCATATGTTATTTACTATGCCACCAGGACTCTTGATAGAGCCCAAATGAATTACACCATAACAGAAAAAGAGTTTATGGCAATAGTATGGGCATTGGACAAATTCAGAGATTATTTGTTTGGATCAAAAGTCACCATCTTCACAGATCATGCAGCTGTCAGGTACTTGATAGCAAAGAAAGATGCAAAGCTGAGATTGATCCGTTGGGTACTACTCCTACAATAGTTTGATTATTGAATCAAGGACAAGAAAGGAGTAGAAAATATAGTAGCTGATCATCTGTCAAGAGTCAGAAGAGAGGAAAATGTTGGGGATGATATGAATCTTCCGATCGATGACTCATTTCCTAAGGAGCAAATGTTTGCCGTCAAAAATTATAAGGTATCTTGTATGTAAAGTTGTTCCACCCAATTTGAGCTATAATTAGTGAAAGAAGTTCTTGGCTGAAGTAAAAAATTATTATTGAGAAGAACCACTACTGTACAAGAGATGCGTAGATGGGATCGTAAGAAGGTGCTTGCCAGAGGAAGAAATTCAAGAAGTACTGTCTCACTACCATTCTTCGCCTTATAGAGGTCATTTTGGAACACCGAGGACAACTGCAAAGGTGTTGCAAGCGTGGTTCTTTGGGCCTAGCCTTTTAAAAGTACAAGAAACTTTATGATTTCTTGTGACAAATACCAAAGAACAGGGAACATGACAAGAAGAGACGAGATGCCACTTCATGGAATTTTGGAGTTTGAAATATTTGATGTTTGGGGGATAGACTTTGTGGACCTTTCACATCATCTTACTTGAACAAGTACATTTTATTGGTAGTCGACTCTGTCTCTAGGTGGGTAGAGGCAGTAGCTACAGCAACCAATGATGCAAGAGTAGTAATAAAATTTTTGAAGAAATTTGTATTGACTAGATATGGAGCATCGAGAGTCCTCATCAGCGATGGCGGAACTCATTTTTATAATTGGACCCTGGAAACACTTTTGAAAAAATACGGAGTCACCCACAAAGCAGCGACCCCTTATCACCCTTAAACCAGCGGTCAAGTGGAAATTTCCAACCAAGAAATCAAAAGCATCTTGCAGAAAACAGTAAACAGTGCAGGAAAAGACTAGGCTTTAAAGCTAAACGATGCTCTGTGGGCATATGGGATGGCCTATAAAATGCCCATTAGAATGTCAACCTTTCGGCTTATTTTTGGGAAACTGTGGCATCTACCAGTTGAATTAGAGCACAAAGCTTTATTGGGCAATGAAAACTTTCAATTTTGACATGAAAGCAGCTGGTGAAAAAAGACTGCTACAGCTGAATGAGTTGGAGGAATTGAGAAGAGATTCATATGAAAATATGAGGATCTACAAGGAAATGACAAAGGCTTGTCATGAAAAACATATCCAGAGAAAAGAATTCAAAAAAGGAGACTCAGTGATATTATCAATTCGCATTAACGGCTTTTTCTTGGTAAGTTAAAGTCACCGTATGGTCTGGCCCCTTTTAGGTGATTCAAGCGTTCCCTCGTGGAGTTGTAGATCTTTGGAGCAAAAAGTCTGGAAGCTTCAAAGTCAATGGGCAGCGGTTAAAACTTTACCATGTCTCGAAAAACATTCCAAGGAGCCAGTTACTCCTTGACAGAAAGACAAATAATTAGCACTTATCGGGAGGCAACCTAACAATAAATAAAATAAATAAATAATAATAATAATAGTAATAAAAAATATAAAAAATACAAAAAAAGATATATATATAAAGAAAAAAATTGTGTATGTGCGAGTTGTATTTAGTTGTTTCTTTTAATTTATTTATTTTATTATCCTAATTTTGTTCTATATTATCCTATTTTACTACCTTGGTTTGTAGCTTTTATGTTTCTTTTCCTTTATATATTTTTTATTTCTTAAACTTTAATTGAGTTTTTTTTTTTTTTTTTTCATAATTAACGGTGATGTGGAGAATGTGACTTTCTCTAGGGAGCACATGAAATGCAGAAGGTGATGTCTCGCTGAATTAAATTTAAAAAATGAGGTGGAAAATACGTGGCAAGGAGAGAACGCGATTTGCATGAAAACTGGACACAACACAGGCGAAACGACAACGACTAGTTAGTAGGTTGTTTCGCAGATCATCTCGTCCCTTGTGAAAACAGATATGCAAAAACTCACTTTACAGGTGTGCAGTTCCAACTAATTAAGAATATTAGGTGTCATTGTCTTTCTCACAATGAAGACAGTTGTACTTTATACACCTTCACACTTGCCACCACTCATTTGAATCATTCCTTTTGCATGGTATATAAGAAATTGATTCATTTTCCTTAGAATCTTTCCAAGTTTTGCATGCAACGTTAACAACTCCTTTCTTCTGCACTCGCTAAAGAAGACACACAAGTCAGTGCACTCTTTCTACTCCTTTTCCTCCAAAAGCCTCACAACCGACCCTGCTGCCATCCCAAATGACCAACCAGATGATCCTGAGAGGCCTGTTCCACTTCTAAATTTTCATTGGACCACATCGAGGAGAGTTGCATCAGTTGACCTGAACCATCCTCCGCCTCCTCCTTGATACCAACCGCTCACCATCAATCTGAAATTAACATCCGAGGATATATTTATGTATTTCTTGTTTTCTTGTTTTTAGTTATCTTTTCTAGAACTTAAATGTGTTTTCATTTTCATACGTACTTAATTCTTTAAATTGTTGAGTTATTTGATTGTCTTTTTAATTTATCCTCTGCACTTTTGTTATCTTTAATTTCATCTTACTCCATTTTCTTATTTATTTCGTTTTATCATTTCATTATATGCATGAATGTATATGTTGCTTATGGATTGAATGATGCTCACCTTGATATCTTCTCGAGTTTTGTTCGAAATTTGAGCATAATAGTAGAATTGATGACAACATTGAGGATAATGTTGAAAATAAGTGTGGAAGGTATGCTCAAACTAATCAATTTATACTTTCCTCATGCAAAATGTTTTCCTAAAAGAGCTTTTCATAGATCATTTGGCATCACATCTTCTGCTGTTACTTCCCTGCATATTTCTTTTTGAACTTGTTAAAGTGCTGGCATTCTGTTTCATCAAATATTTTTCTGTTTTATCAGTTTTCAATAACATTGCTGGAGTTCCTAATTTCCAGCCTTAGAATCTCAGTTTATTATTTTGTGTTATTTGGATTCCATTATTTGAGGAGAATATGTTATTTCAACTTGTATAAATTCTCAATTACATTGAAGTAAAATATATCTTCTTTCTCTCATATTTTTTAATCTTTTAAATTTATTTCTGCTGAAACTCTCATTAATTTAGCAGATACATTGTTTCAACAGTGGTGTCAGAGCCACATGGTCTTTCGGGACATGCCTTTTAAACATTTAAACCTTTTAAACCAATTTTTTTAAACTGTCTCTCAATCCCTCTTCTCTCAACCTTTTAAAACCAAAACCAGCCACACAAAAATATGGCCTCCAGTAACCTTTCTATCAACCCTCCTGAAATTTTCACAGGTTAAAACTATCAAATTTGGTCAGTAAAGATGCAATGCTATTTGGAAGCCTTTGATCTTTGGGAAATCGTTACTGAAGACAAACCAATTCCTCCTTTACCTAGAGATCCAACTCTAACTCAAATTAAGCACAATTCAGATGAAAAAGCCAAGCGATCGAAGGCGAAAACACTTATCCAAAATTCTGTTGGTGAAGCTGTTTTTTACAGAATTATGGCTTGTAAAACTCCAAAAGAAGCTTGGGATAGACTGAAACAAGAATATCAAGGCAGTGATAGAACAAAACAAATGCAAGTGTTGAATTTAAAGAGGAGTTTCGAGGCCTTAACCATGCAAGAAGATGAAACTCTTGCCAAGTATACTGATAGAATTTCTTTAATTGTCAACAATATTAGGCTACTTGGTGAAGATTTCCCCGACAATCGAATTGTCGAAAAGGTACTTGTGACCCTTCCTGAGAGGTTTGAGTAAAAAATCTCTTCTCTAGAAGAGTCCAAGGATCTTAATAACATTTCATTGGCTGAATTGATGAGTGCTCTTCAAGCACAGGAGCAGCGAAGACTTTTAAGGCAAGACAACACCATAGGAGGGGCATTTTCTATGCATAAACAGCATGCTGAAAAAAGTAAGAAGATTTCTAACCAAAAGAACAAAGGCAATAAAGAAGGGTCCAAATAGAAAAAATATCACCCTTGTTCTCATTGTAAAAAAACTACTCATCTTGAAAAATTTTGTTGGTGGAGACCAGATGCAGTATGTGGCAAATGCAAACAACTTGGACATGTTGCCAAGGTCTGCAAATCAAAGAAAGATGTTCAAACCCAACAAGCACAAGTGGCGGATGATGTAGATGTGCAGGAGGAGCAAGCTTTTATGGCTCTCTGTCTTTCCAACGATGAACCGGAGGTACATGAAGAGCGAGCTGTTGTTGCTTTTTGTTTTTCTATTGATGGTGCAGGTGATTTGTGGCTTATTGATAGTGGGTGCACTCATCATATGTGCAAAGATGATTCTGTATTCAGCACTCTTGATGAAACTTATAAATCTAAAGTGAAGGTGGGTAACGGCCAATATATTAAAGTTGAAGGCAGTGGTTCTGTTACTATCCAAACTATCAGGTACAAAAACAATTTTTGATGTTTTATATATACCTAAAATCAGCCAAAATCTCTTGAGTATTGGACAGATGCTGGAAAAAGATTATGCTTTTGAATTTAGAAAGCGGAAGTGCACAGTTTTTAATCCTGCAGGAAAAAAAATGTTCTTTGTAACAATGAAAAACATCAATTTCTTTATCAATTGGGAGGAAACTGATGAGCATGCATTTACTGGCACCACCTTGAGTAAATCAGACTTGTGGCATAAAAGGTTTGGGCATTTCAATCAGAGAAGTTTGTTGGAGATGAAACAAAAAGATTTAATCATAGACATGCCTACAATTAATCTCGTCGATCAAATTTGTGAGACATGCCAATTTGGAAAACAAGCAAGGATGTCGTTTCCGAAAAAACAAGCTTTAAGAGCCACTCAAAAACTTCATCTCATTCACACTGATGTGTGCGGACCCATGAAAATTGCTTCCCTCAATGGTAACAATTACTTTATTCTTTTTATTGATGATTATACCAGGATGTGTTGGGTATATTTTATCAAATTTAAGAGTGAAGTTTTTACTGTTTTTAAAGAGTTTAAAGCTCTTGTGGAAAATCAATGTAATCTCACAATTAAAATCTTGAGATCCGATAATGGGGCTGAATACAGTTCAAGCCAATTTATTGATTTTTGCAAAGCAGCTGGTATTGAACATCAATTCACTGTTCCATACACACCTCAGCAGAACGGTGTCTCTAAAAGGAAGAACAGGACCGTGATGGAGATGGCTAGATGTCTTTTAATGGAGAAAGAAATGCCAATGAAGTTTTGGGCAGAGGCTGTTAACACCTCGGTTTATTTGCTCAACCGACTTCCCACAAGAGCATTAGTGAACTTGACACCATATGAAGCTTGGTTTGGAGTTAAACCTTCTGTTGGCCATATTTGCATATTTGGCAGCATTTGTTTTTATCAAGTGCCAAAGACTAAAAGGAGCAAGCTGGATGGTAAAGCTCAAAAGGGTATTTTCATTGGTTATGGGACATCAACAAAAAGTTATTGAATTTTTTGTCTGCAAACAGAAAAAATTATTGTATCTAGGGATGTGAAATTTGATGAAGCAGCATGTAACAGACTGATTTTCTTTTAGTGTCGGTAATAGTGATTTACCGGTCTGTGAATAGTCCCATCGGTCCGGGACTTGGTATTATTTTAGTCCGGAAAAATTACTATGCATAGTTAATATTTTATTTACTATTTTTGGAGCATGTTTGCATGATTTAGGTGGGTAGAAAATATTTAATGAATATTTTTTGGAGAGTTTATGCATTAAATGCATAATATTTCTAGTGTGGTATATTAAGAAATAAATGAGGAATTATTTTAGTGGAGTTAATTTAATTAATTGGTGGAGTTAAATAAGAAGTAGAAGAGAAGTATTTGAGGAATATTTAGAGCCATTGGATGAGTTTACTTAGGACTTGATCTTAGCCACACATTTTGCATGATTTTAGGAAGTAAAATTTGACTTTGGCACTTAAAGTGACACCACAACATTTGTTTTCTTTCTTCTCTTCTCTTCTCTTCTCCACGCCATTTCCATCTTCTTTCTTCTTCTTTCATTTTCTTCATTTTCTTACCTCCAAATTTACCACGAAACTACCTAATTAAACCATAGATTAGTACTTAATTCTTAAGAATTAAGAAGTAGAAGTTGAGTTTGGTGATTAAAAGCAAAGAGAAGTGAAGTTACCATTGAAGCAAGTAAGTTGTGGTTTTTGAGTTTTGTGAATTGTTAAGTAGAATTCATGGTTTAGACATGTTATTGATGCATTAAATCATGCTCCAACTATTTCTTTTGTCAAGTTTTACTTGTAATGTTGATTTTTCATGCTTTGAAGAGGTTGGAGAACCATCCTCAAAGGGTAAAGAGAAAGCCAAGGAGTAAGGCTTTCCAAGCTTTTCAAGCTTGTTAATAAGGTTAGTGCAATCATAATTTCACTTGTTTAAGTTGTTTTTACATGGATAGGGTTTTGAATATATTTTGGGAACTTTGTATGTTTTGTTGTTGAAATTGCTGAATTTTAATGTGAGATGTGTTCTGCCGTGGTATTGGAACTCCTTTTTGACCTCTTTATACTTCCCATTTGTTTCTGACTTCTTCATGAAAGTTGTATCTCTATTTCTCAGCTTTCCAATACATATTTTTATGTCTAATTCCAATACTTGTAGCTCAACTTATGATTGAAATACCAAAACTGGTTCTGTTATGGTGTTTTCCCTGTATATCCTAAATGATTGTCCATTTTGACCACTCAAATGGCAAAATAACGTTTTAGGTTCTTCATAAAAGTTATAGATTTACTTCTTATCTTTCCGACCCATCCTCTTGTGTTCAAATTGGAGATACATAGCTCAACTTATGGCTGAAACACCCAAACTGACTCTGTTGTGTCAGGCCACATGCATTACTAAATTGAGTGCCCATTTTGACCACTATAATGATAAGATTAGGTTCTGAGTTCTTCATAAAAGTTGTTTCCCTGTGTCTTGAAAATTCTCTCGTTTTGGATTGGTTTCATTTGAGTGTTTGGTGAAGTAGGAATTCAAGAAACATTGGACTTGGTTCTGCTGAATCAGGTCTGATCTGTTGGTCTGTGTTCTGAGCTTTTGTTTACTATCTTACTCTGTGATCTGGGCTGTGGTCCCTTCTGAACATTTGTAGCATTTTGTCTTAGCTTTCTAATGAATCTGATTTCATTCAATTTGGAGACCCATAACTCAATTTATGTGTTAAAAACCTAGCAGAGGTCAAGTTTATGGAAATGCTGAAAAGTTCTTGATTTATGTACTTTTATACTATATTAAGTATATATACATTTCTAGTGTTTTGAGTAAAACTTTTGAACTGATGAGTACTAAATGAAGAGGTTTTGAGTTATAATTATTGCTTTTGTGAAAGAATGTTTTTGATTTGGGCTCTACTATGCATGATTGAAACGTGGTATGATGAGATGGATTTTCTTATTGTGAAGCTATGATCATATGCTAGGGTTATCAGCCCTTATAAATAGGCGGACGCGCTTATTGTGTGATGGGGTGGTGCTTTCATAGGCCACGATTGTGTGATGGGGGTGGTGCTTTCATAGGCCACGGTGGTGCTTTCATAGGCCACGAGTATGTGAGGGGGGTGGCGCTAACATAGGCCACGATCAAATCTGCTTATGTTCATTCTGCATGAGTATGAGCCTTAACGAAAAATGAAATTTTATTGTTGCTATAAAAGAATGAAGACATATTTGTATTTATAATCTTCTCATTGCTTTCAAAGTATTTGAATTAAATGAATGCGATTTCGGTATTTATATAGTTGAGTAATTTAAGTTTTGCCTTGGCTATTATTGTTAATTAAATTGTTGGTTATTTAGCACCACTGAGTCTTCCACTCAGCGCGTTGATTTTTATCACGCGCAGGTTAGGAGCGGAGGGTGTTCTTCAAGACCAGAGGACGAGCATCAGAGTAGATATCACATTTTGGGTAGGATATTTTGTAAATGGTGATTTTTGGCATGTATATAAATATTGTATTGTGAAGGTTGTATATAATAAGTTGATAATGTATTAAGAGTTATGATTATTTAAGGAAATAATATCGTATTATATTTTTTGGTGTATGATGATTATAGATCCCTTGAAAAGAATGTGTTTTGAATATTATGCGTATGTTGATGGATATTTAGAAGTGCTTGTGGTATGTTGTGTTGAATTGGAGTTTTGGGGGTTTGGAGAAAATTGGAAGTGTGTATATTTTCTTTGTGTGGCAAGTTAATTTTTAGGGGAAACTCTTGCGAAATTTTCGTAGGAATTTCCTTAAACATTATTTTTGTAAAAAAACAAAAAAAAAAAAAAACAAAATGTTAATTACTTGCCTCCTTATGAAAATTTAACCACTTCTAATTTGTGATCTAGCTTTTATAGTGATATAAGATGGTGCTCCGGCACCGATTGTGGCATCCACCGTCTGGTTCTCCGGGATTGGTCAGTGGGTGTTACACAGCAATTTTTGATTGGAAAAATCTAAACCCATTGCACCATGATTTTTCCTTGAAAAATTCCTTAGATAAAAAGTCCCATAATGATGATTTTACTGCTGATTTTTTTTTCTAATGATCTTGTGGATGATGTTCCTGTAAGAGGTGTCAGGTCCTTAGAAGACATTTATCAAAAATGTAATACAGCAGTTCTCATTGAACCTAATAGCTATGAAGAAGCTCATGAGTCTCAAGCATGGAGGAGTGCAATGGAAGAAGAGCTTCAGTTGATTAACAAAAATGAAACATAACAATTGGTGGAAAGACCAAAAGATCGCAAAGTTATCGGAGTCAAATGGGTTTTTAAGACAAAACTCAATCCTGATGGTTCAATATGTAAACATAAAGCCAGATTGGTGGTGAAGGGTTATGCCCAATAATATGGTGTGGACTACCAGGAAACATTTGCTCCAGTGGCAAGGTATGACACAATCAGACTCCTTATTGCTCTTGCGGCACATAATTCATGGCAGATACATCAACTTGATGTTAAATCTGCTTTCTTGAATGGATTTCTTGCTGAAGAAATTTTCATAGAACAACCTGATGGGTATTTAGTACCTGGTAAAGAAGGTCATGTTTATCTTTTAAACAAGGCTTTATATGGCCTCAAACAAGCCCCTCGGGCTTGGTACGACAGGATGGACAGTCATCTCCTCCAACTTGATTTTTGCAGAAGTCAAAGTGAAGCAACCTTGTATGTGAAAACATGTGGTGGTCATTCTTTAATTGTTTCAATTTATGTCGACGACATGCTTATAACAGGAAGTCAATTTGAACTAATTCAACAGTTCAAAGATGAAATGAAACGTTGTTTTTAGATGACTGATCTTAGCATCATGAAGTACTTTCTCGGTATGGAAGTGACACAGTCTAGTTGTGGTTTTTTCATATGTCAGCAAAAATTTGCTTCTGATGTACTAAAAAGGTTCAAGATGGAGTGTAAGCCCGTTGGAATACCTATGGCAACTAATTTGAAACTTAGCAAAGATGATGGTGCTAATAAAGTGGATGGAAGCATGTACAGAAGCTTGGTGGGTAGTCTTTTGTATCTTACAGCAAGCAGACCTGATATATTGTCTGCTGTGAATGTGCTTTCTAGATTCATGAACTCTCCTAAAGAAACCCATTTTTCAGCTGCTAAAAGGGTGTTGAGGTACATTAAAGGTACTGTTAATCTTGGCATTTTTTTTTCCCTAAGTCTAATGAAAGTTTGAAGTTGATCGGTTATTCCGATAGCGATTGGGGAGGTTGTGTTGATGATTCGAGAGGTACCTCAGGGTATCTATTTTCTTTAGGGTCTGGGTATTTCACTTGGAGTTCAAGAAAACAAGAAACTACAGCTCAATCGACGGCAGAAGCAGAGTACATTGTTGCTGCCTCTACTGTAAATCATGCCACCTGGTTAAGAAAGTTGCTGAAAGATTTGGGGTATGAACAAGCTCAAGCAACCAGAATTATGTGTGATAATATCTCTGCTGTTTCGATGGCAAAGAATCCTGTTTTTCATGGGTGAACCAAGCACATCAAGATTAAATTTCATTTTATTAGAGAAGTTCAACAATATAATGAAGTGTTACTTGTTACCTGCTCATCTGAAGAACAATTATTTGACATTTTCACAAAATCCTTACCAAAAGAAAGATTTGAAGCTCTGAGGAAAAATATTGGTGCTTGTCATCAAAATGCCATGGAGGAGTGTTGAAGTGCTAGCATTCTGTTTCATCAAATATTTTTCTGTTTTATCAGTTTTCAATAACACTGCTGGAGTTCCTAATTTCCAGGCTTAGAATCTCAGTTTATTATTTTGTGTTATTTGGATTCCATTATTTGAGGAGAATCTGTTATTTCAACTTGTATAAATTCTCAATTACATTGAAGTAAAATATATCTTCTTCCTCTCATATTTTTTAATCTTTTAAATTTGTTTCTGCTGAAACTCTCATTAATTTAGCAGATACATTGTTTCAACAGAACTGTCCCCATAATTTTGTTTGAAATTCATGCATTTCTGCTCATCAATTTAATGATACATAATAAGAGGCAAAATCCTTCCGGTGAACGTGCTTGAAATCATTTTCAAAACAGCTCAATTTTGCTCTTGAAATTGAATTCTTAGTTTCTTTTAAGAATGAGAATTAGTTGATCTTTTAGCTTTGATTTCTCTTTTAAGTATAAGACCACTCACTTTGGAATTGGATCTTAAGACTTGAGGTTCCAATTTACCTTCATGATTGTAAGAATTAGATGTTAAATAGGTAGAATAAAAATTTGCCTAAGGAAATCTATGTCTAAAAGATGTTAGAACAAAATTGTTTTTCAAAACTTTCAAAGTGAAATTTTAAGGTTTACGCGCTTAAAGGAAAATGATTCAGGTATTTCTTTGAATGTCATTTTACCTTCCAATCTATCCTTTAAGAATTTAACCCTTGCTAGCCCTTTGAGCCTTTTAAAATATCCATTTTTTTTTCAAATAAACCGGTATTGAAAACCCTGACCCAAAAGCCTTTTAACTATCCACCTTGAGAAAATTATTTTTTTGATTTCTAAGCTGGAAACTTAAAGAAGATTGGAAACCATTATATGGGAGCATTTTTCTTTTTTTAAAGGCCTACATGAGAAGGTCTATTAAGGTTGAGAAGTTCAAATGAAATGGAAATAAGACCATAAAGAACCATTTGCTAGAATATTGCAATAAGAAATCAAAAATCCCAAATAGCAAGTGGGACACACCATAAATCAGGATAAAGAAAGGTCGTGTGCACAAAAGTTCTCCAGTACCCATATTTATTTCTTCTAAGTATCTCCTTATATGCATAAAATAAATAATAAAAAAAATATAATATATATATATGTATAAAAAAATAAAGGAAGGAAACAAGAGGAGAAAGAAAGGAAAGAAGCAAAAGAAGAAACAAAAGAGAACTTATATGTGCATGAACTAGAGATTCTCTAAATTCAATAGTTTAAATCTTTCTTATTTTTCAGCTCTGAGAATGAAAATAATAATTTTTCACATTGAGCCTTATTCAAAACCTTTCTTTGATATAGAACCATATTTATTCCCTTTTACCCTATTACAACCCTGAAAAGACCTGTTGATTCCTTGAAGCTATCTTTCCTTCACTAGTAAACAAAGCATTGGAAAATTTACTTATGGAATTTGGAAATTCAATCATAAAACCACCTGTCTATATATTGAGCACACATTTTTTTTCAAAAGCATATTTGCATTCCCCTAAGTTCATCTATGCCTGCATGATTGAGGTAATGGCAAGACTTGTTGAGAAGGAACATGATCTTAGTTGAGTGTCGAATGCTTCTTTGAGCATGATAAAGCTCTAGGATTGATCAATCTCATGATTGAGTTTTCCTTGAATTTCATACGTGAGTATGGATTGAGTTGGATTTTTCATTCATTGTATAAAAGATATTTTGCATTGTTCTTGTTCAAGTGTGGGAGATTTTGATAGCAAAAAATATGCATATGTTTTGCGATTTATTTTAATAAAATTTAGTTACATTTTGATTATAAAATAAGAATAAAACCCATTTGCATGATTTTCTCTCTTTAGTTTGATTGTCACCTGAGCAATATCAACACTCTTTGTTTTAAGGAAAGAATGGATCAAACCATGGTCCAATTGATGCTTTCTTCAGAACAAAAGGCTCATGGCGTTAACAATTTTTGAAGTCCAAATAATGACCCAAACCAAAGGAGATTAGCTAATTGGAGGCCCAAAACATGCAGCACAAAGAGAAAAGAAGAAGCTTGGCTTGGAGGAATTTGGACCAGTGCATCAACAAGATATGTGAAATGATCTTCTAACAGAGCTTATGGACAAAAATTGCACCGTTTTGAAGAAATATTACACCTAGTTTTAGATGCATCTCCCCTTTCTTGTATTTTATCAATCCTTTTGCAGTAAATGGGTGGTGCAAATAAGCTTTTCAAACCAAGTTGTGCAAGTGGGCGAAGTGACCAATCATAGCTAAGTATGAAGTATTACATAAAGGAAAGAAAGAGAGGATTGAAGGGTTGGACTTTCTTGGCACCTAGTTGTGTCGCCCATGCAAGATAGAAAAGAAAAAAAAAAGAGAGAGCCAATCAGAGTTGAGAGATAGCCACACGAAGAGAGACAGCGACCATCGGAGTTATTAGAACACAAAAGTGGAGGAGCTACTTCTCAAGCTTAGGACATGCTACACAAAGGCCAATCCAAAAGTACTTCCCAAAGTTTTTATTAATGTGCCCCTTACTTCTTTTGTGTATTTTATTTTGGTTGATATATTTGTAATAATGCTAGGCTACATATCCAAATCTAATTATGGGATTTTCTAATAATTTAAAATGCAACTTTGAATAGCTCGATTTATATTAAAAATGAAAAAATTTCTGATTTAATGTGTTTGGCCTTGATGCTTGTGAATGTGGAGGCCCTATATCTGTATGCTTTTAAATCTACTTGTTAGATGGAGAAATTGATACGTTAGATCAGATCTTACATATTAAGCCTAGGATTTTAGACCTAGAGATACGGTAGAGTCCTCTGAGGGTAAAAAGAAATAACACCGGCTTAATGAGTTTTAATCGTGTTATGCTACGAGAGTACATATCACATGATTGTAACATTTCATTTGAACTTAAGAGAAGAATCCGGATATCTTAGATTATTTCTCCTTCAGGAATGGGCATAACAATTTTTTAATCCCGCTATGCTACGAGAATGCACGTGTGGAGCACATTCCAAAGAGCGAACACTTGCAAATCTCATCTATAAAATATAAATTTTATCCTTTAGATAACCTAGAGCATACCAACATAATGAAAACATAAATCTGGCCACAGCTAACTGAATTAGAAATGAAAATCAAGTCACACTTAAATGATGAGCATCAATAATTTGCATTAAAATATTGGCATCCTTTTGCAAATTCTGCATTTCAGGAGACCCATGAATACACACATCATAAAGAAAGAATTGCTCCTTGTTAACAGCTCTTTGTCCGATTCTTTATATATATATATATATATATATATATATATCTGTGTGTGTGTGCGAATATGTAGTTCTTGATTTGTTTATAAATTTGTTTTAATTTTTATTTACAAATCTATTGATGAGAGAGAGAGATAGATGAGGAAGGAGAGAGCAAAAATAAAAAATATTGATGGAAGGACAGAATAATTGAATGGAGTCAAAATATAAGAATAAAGTAGTATATTTTATAAAATATAAGAACAGAGTAATCAATTCTTGATTAATATAGAACATGTTTATAATTTTTCCTTCTATTAAATTAAACAAACCAACGTCTTTCACCACCCCCTTCAAGAGTTGGCACCTCTCCAATGAAGTTAGAAAGTCAACTTGAATAGGGACTTAATGGATCGATAGCCGCTTAAAATGAATTATCCGAATCCAAACCATATTATAAATTAAATACCTGAATTAGTTCCAAATTCGATTATCCGTTAAAATACCCGAACCCGTTTAGTATTAAAAATATATTTTTTTTTAGTTTTAAAAATGAAAAGTAAATAAACATTTAGAAAATTATTTTCTTCACTTAATAAAAAATATAATACAAATATTAAATATAATATAGCATTAATTATAATTAAAAGTAGTCTATATATAAATTTTCTTTGAAAAAAATAATCATTGTAAATATTTTTTAATATTTATTAAACGGGTAGCGGACACCAGAATCTTTGAACTCGAATTTAACCTGAACTTAATATGGGTAGTAAAAAAGCTATCAGAGCTCGTCCCATACCCATTTATTCATTACCTGCACCCGCCAAAATCGAATGAGGTACCTGTCGGGTCGAGTAAAATTGTCATCCCTATACACCCTTATCAAATTTGTTTTCTATATTAGTTATCCGCCTTGACCGCCTACCATCCTAAGATTTTTAGCGTGAAATCTTCTATGGATGAAAAGTAAATCCATATAGATATTTTCTTGTTTAGATTGATGCCCATATATTTTTTTTAAAATGTGGAAATTTGAAATAGTTTTTTGGAAAAATATTTTCTTGCTCTTCCTATTGATTTCATACACATACAATACTGTATATATATCATATACATTCGTAAAAATAAACTTTACGTATTCCTTTCATTATATTTTATAAATCAATGCATGTCATACTTATTTTATTACAACTTATCAAATATATTCAATTGGATAGAAATATAGCTGGCAACCGCAAAATCTTTATATTGTGTAGGGTAAGAGTGACTTAGAAAGCTCACTACAACATATGCTGCAAAATAAAGTAAACATAACAAAACTAAAGGTAAAGATAGTAGAAAGATAAAGAGTTACTTTAAAGGAATTAAATCAAATATGTAGTTTGTTGGAATTCCGCATCAAGTTGTTTCTTATTCTCGTCAACTGGATTGCCTTTAAATAGGCTTTATAAGATTAAAAAAAAAAAAAAATCAACAAAATAGTAGAATTAGTTGATACTAAATTAAGGTGCTTTCACTAGTAACAACTAATCAGAAATTATAGGAAAAATATTTAAACAAAATAAAGACAGTCAAATACCCAGCTTTCAATTATTCAAAATACCTAATATAGCTGTCAACTATTGAATCAACCTCCAATACTCCCCTTTGATTCAAAGTTAGACTCCAAGATGATTTCTCAAGTAGACATGCTTATCATGTGTAAGAGACTTTGTCAGAATGTCAGTCACTTATTTATTTGAATCGCAGTACTCCAATTTGACTAACTCATTCGCCATAAGTTCTTTAGTAAAATGGACATGTATATCTATATGCTTTGTTCGACCGTGGAACATCAGATTTTTTGTCATAGCAATTGCATCTTGATTGTGACAAAAGATTTTAGTTGGTCCAATTTGTTCTTGACAAAGATCAACAAGGATTCTTCTTAGCCATACTCCTTGACATGTTGATGAAGTTGTAGCTGGATATTCAGCTTCTGATGAAGGCAAGCTTGTGGTACTTTGCTTCTTTAAACACCAGAAATAGCACTACACCTAAGATTAAACATGCATCCTGAAGTGCTCTTTTTATACTTCTAGCACCTAACCCAATCACTATCTATGTATCCAATCAACCTGAAATCTGATGCTCTTCAATACCATCATATCAACTGTTCTAGCTACATAACGTAGAACTCTTTTATTGCCCCAAGGTGATGCTTTGAGGATTGTGCATGAACTTGGAACTGACTCTGTTTGAATATCCAACATCTAGTCATGATGGCTTTGATGGGAGTGGGTATAAAGCGGAAACAACCCTTAACGAAACCATATGAGGCAATGTAAAAACATTATCGAACAAATCAATAAACTGACCTCTTGAAGCGCAGAATCGCTCACCGGTCTTCTTTCCAGAGATCTTGGAGTCACCCACGATCTTCTGCAGTAATCCCTAATTATCTCTCTTTTGGAACTCTCTGAGTGGCAGAGAATAGAATAACGTGCGTCTATTTATTCTTAGGGTTTTCCAATCTTATATTAAAAAACCTCTCTTCGATAGGAAGATATTTTTTAATATAAAATAAATTAAATAAAAAATTATTTAATTAAAATAAAATCAATTATTTTAAAACTAAATAATTTATCTATTATTTAATACACCCTTAACTTTCCAAATAATTAGGGCACTACAGGGACCGCAGGAATAAAATAAATCAGGCTACTAATTATAATAAGAACCTATGTAGACCAACATATTCTTATTATAATTAATCATGAATTATTCCACTAAAAACTCATGACTGAACTCCTTATTTATTTTACTATTCCACAACATAATAAAATAATGTTCCCCACGTTAAGATTACAGATGCTGTCATTTAAATAACTTACTGACAATTTATTTAAATCACAATATAACTTTAAGATTGTCGCTCAACTTATTTCATGTGTCGGATTCAATATCCACCTGCATGGTTTACACTATGAAACCTTATAAGCTTGCTTAAAGTGCATCATCAATCTCTAAACCGAGACATGGATTCTATCATTAATTAATATTTCACAAACACAAAATATCTTTGCCCAATTCACCGAGAATATTATTCTAATAATGAAACTCACCCTTTAATGAATCAAAGCACAAGACAATCAATGTTTGCTCATATTAAAATAAATCAAGATTAAGAACAATAAACATTATTTCTAATGTCCTAGAGAATATGTTTAATAGTCAGTACTAAACATTCATTCTCTACTTGGTCCAATTAAATACATACAAAATGTACTAATCACAATTATTGTTCATATGCTAATAACATTTATTTAATGCAAATTTCCAATTAAATACAAAGAAATAATTGTCAATAGAAAATCATTCATAGCTATACTATTACATATGCATGGTTAATAGTATATCTCTATCAATCTCCCACTTAGACTCATAACCATGCATCTATAACTTTAACTCCCATTCCTTCTACATGACTGTCAAAAGTCTTTGCTGGTAAGCTTTTTGTAAAAGGATCTGCCAGGTTGTTTTCCGATGCAATCTTTGTCACTATCACATCTCCCCTTTGAACTATGTCTCGTATCAAATGATACTTCCTCTCAATGTGTTTTGCCCTTTTATGGCTCCGTGGCTCCTTCGAGTTTGCAACTGCCCCACTATTATCACAATAAAGTGTAATAGGCAATTGCACTGAAGAAACTACACCTAGATCCATAAGGAAGTTCCTAAGCCATACAGCTTCCTTTGCAGCTTCAAAAGCTGCCACATATTCAGCTTCCATGGTGGAGTCAGCAACACAAGTTTGCTTAATACTCCTCCAACTTATGGCTCCACCTCCCAAGACAAAAACATTACCAGAGGTTGACTTCCGAGAGTCCTTATCAGTCTGAAAATCTGAATCTGTATACCCAATGGGTACAAGATCATCAGATTGATAAACTAACATATAATCCCTAGTCCTTTTCAAGTACTTGATTATATGTTTGACTGCAGTCCAGTGTTCTCGCCCAGGATTAGATTGAAATCTGCTAACCATGCCAACAACAAAACAGATATCAGGTCTGGTACACAACATTGCATACATAAGGCTTCCAACTGCAGAAGCATATGGAACTGCCTTCATGTTCTCTATCTCCTCAGGTGTCTTAGGACATTGGTCCTTAGATAGAGTGATTCCATGTCTGAAGGGAAGAAAACCCTTCTTGGAATCCTGTATGCTGAAACGAGCAAGAATGGTATCAATATAAAGTGCTTGAGATAAGCGAATCATCCTTTTCTTGCGATCTCACATAAGCTTAATCCCAAGAATATGAGCAGCCTCTCCCAAATCCTTCATATCAAAACGTTGGGATAGCCAATCTTTGACAGAATTCAACATACCTACACAATTCCCTATAAGCAGAATATCATCCACATATAGTACCAGAAAAACAACCTTACTACCATTCCATTTCTTATACACACAAGACTCATCATGACACTGATCAAAGCCAAAACTTTTGATCGCCTGGTCAAAACAAGTATTCCATGACCTAGATGCTTGTTTAAGCCCATAAATGGACCTATTCAATTTGCAAAGCAAATTTTCTTGTCCATTGTTTATGAAACCTTCTGGTTGCTTCATATAGATGCATTCATCAAGACTTCCATTTAGGAAAGCTGTCTTGACATCCATTTGCCAAATCTCATAATCATAATGAGCTGCAATGGATAGAAGAGTTCTAATAGACTTTAGCATGGCTACCGGCGAAAAAGTTTCCTCATAATCGATCCCTTCTTTCTGAGTAAACCCTTTCGCAACAAGCCTTGCCTTATAAGTTTGCACTTTACCATCTATACCCCTCTTTTTCTTATAGATCCACTTACATCCGATGGGTTTAACCCCTTCAGGTGGTTCTACAAGTTCCCAGACTTGATTAGAGTACATGGACTCCATCTCAGATTTCATAGCTACAAGCCAGTTATCAGCATCTTTATCTTGTAGTGCTTCATCGTAACAGACAGGTTCAATATTCACTTCTTCAGGGATTCTATCAAAAGCTTCTCCCAAAAGTGTATATCGAACCGGTGGTCGTCTAATTCTCCCACTACGACGAAGTACTACAGGTTCTGCAATCACACCTTCATTTTGCTGTGGCTGTAAAGCCGGCAAGTCCATGACTGGTGGGACTACATCTTGATCATGTTCTGGAACTTCAACATGTCTGTCATCACCAGGAGGCAATGAAATGTTCGAAGCCCCAACATTGTGCTCCTGTATATTTGGATCAACAGCTGCCACTTCAGTTTCTACATAACTCCCACTACTTTCAGGTGGTAGTGAAATGTTAGGTACTGAATATTCAGGCTGATGTTGATTTACTGGTCGACTAACATTTCTTCCACTACGACTAGGCAATGGAATGTCAGCTCCAACCATTGATGGTTTAGGTTGTTATTCTAATGGAAAGGTTCTAGTTGGTATATTTTCTCCTCTCAATTCATACAAGGCTAATTGACTTTTGGGAATATGGTTTTTAATATAGTCTTCCTCAAGATAATGTGCATTGGTGCTAACAATGACCGTTTTATCTTGAGAACTATAAAATAAACCACATTTCGTTCCTCTAGGATATCCAATAAAGAAGCATAAGTCTGTTTTTGATTCCAACTTATCTGCTTTCCCTTTCAGCACATGGGCTGGACAACCCCACATCCGAACATGTCTTAGACTTGGCTTGCGCCCAGTCCACAGTTTTGTAGGAGTTTTAGGTACTGACTTAGATGGAACCAAATTCAGAATATATGCTGCCGTTTCTATGGCATACCCCCAAAACGAAATGGGCAAATCTGAATAACTCATCATTGATCTAACCATTTCCATAAGCGTCCTATTTCTTCTTTCTGCTACACCATTCTGTTGTGGCATACCAGGTGCAGACAACTGTGAAGTAATTCCTTATTCTGATAAATAAGTAATGAATTCCCTAGAGAGGTATTCGCCACCACGGTCAGACCGTAACGACTTGATATATTTTCCATGTCGTTTCTCCGTTTCTGCCTTGAACTCTTTGAATTTCTCAAAGCATTCAGACTTACGGCGCAACAGGTAAATGTATCCATATCTTGAGTAATCATCTGTGAAAGTCACAAAATACTCAAAACCACCCCTAGCTTGGACACTCATTGGACCACACAAATCAGAATGAATTAATTCAAGTACATCATTAGTTCTATTACCCTTTATAGGAAAAGGCCTCTTAGTCATTTTACCTTCTAAACAAGATTCACAAGTTGGTAGTGCCTCCACTTTCAATGAACTCAATGGTCCATCCTTGACCAACCTAGAAATCCTATCTAAATTAATATGACCAAGCCTTAAATGCCACAAATAAGTATGACTAAATTCAATAGGACGTTTTCTTTTCAATGGAACAATGACATCAAAGTTATTAACTTCAGAATTAGGAATTTGCAATTCAGGTGAAACTTTAAGAATAAAAAAATCATCAATCATTGAGCCAGAACATATCATTTGTTTTCTAAATTTAATAACGACTGAATCATCATAAAATTCATTAAAACAAACCGAATATCCATTCTTGCTCAAACTAGAAACTGAAATTAAATTCCTTCTAATTGAAGGTACATATAAAACATCCTTCAAAAACAAAGTTCTATTATTCTCAAAATTCAAAGAAATATTTCCTATAGCTAGAACTGCAACTTCTGTGCCATTTCCCAGAAAAATGCTTACATCTCCTTTATTTAGCTGACGAGTTACCTGAAACCCCTGCAATGAATTGCAGACATGATTAGTGGCTTCAGAATCTACACACCATTGGAGTGTAGTCAACACCGCTAAACAAGTTTCAACTATCAGCATATAAAACAGAGACATACCTTGCTTTTTCTTGGCTAACCAGGTTGGACATTGTGACTTCCAGTGCCCAGGTTGCTTGCAGTGAAAACACTTACCCTTAGGCTTTTTCACAGCAACACTTGCACTAGTAGATGCACCACTTGTTTTAGGCTTAGTCTTGTGAGCATTTTTCTTCTTCTTACCCTTGTTTTGGGCAGAAGAAGAACCTCGCTCAACATTAAGCACAACAGGTGCAGCTCCTTGCTTAATGATAGTCTCAGCAGCCACCAGCTCATTCAGCAACTTAGACAGAGTGAAATCCATCTTATTCATGTTATAGTTCAAACGAAACTGCTGAAAACTGGCTGGCAAAGTGTTCAAGATCATTTCTATCTATGTAGCATTGTCAACCTCAGCACCAAGAACCTCCATGTCATTCAGAAGACTCATCATCTTCAAGACATGAGTTCTAACTGGAGTTCCCTCCTCCATTTTGGAAGTAAGAATCTCCCTCAGTGCATTTTGCCTTGCTGCACTAGTTTGATCTCCAAACATCTCCTTGAGATTTTCGAGCATGTCAAAAGCTGTGTCCATCTTCTGATGCTGATGTTGCAAAACATTTGACACAGAAGCCAAAATGTAACATCGCGCCATCTCATCAGCTTTAACCCATTTCTGGTAAGCTCTGGTGACCTCCTCAGAGGCACCCTCACCGGGTTTTTCAGGACAAACTTCAGTAAGCACAAATTTATACTCCTCAGCAGTAAGCAAAATGTCCAAATTCCTCTTCCAGTCAACATAGTTTGGACCCTCAAGTTTGTTTTGGGTTAAGATGTATGCAAGGGGACTGAATGATGCCATTTCTATATCATGCATTAAACAAAAATAGCATATCAATAATAAACATTGAATAAATCAAATTGCAAATATACAACATTGATATCACAATTCAAAAACAATACACATTCACAACATTCATGAATAACAACCTCGATGGGAGAATTCAACCAATCACATGTTTTGCATATTATAATTAGATAAGACCGGCACATACTACTCGATGGGAGATAACATGCCTCTTAAATTAACATTAATGTGTGAGAAAATATTACATCTGATTCATGTCACTAATTAATTTACTCAGATGGAGAGTTAAATCAATACAGACAAATTAGACTAGCTCAGTAATTATATTAAAACATGACATCTTCCGATGGGGAAGAAATGCAAATAATTACAACTAGAAAGTAACAAAAAAACCACTCACAAATTAATTCATATAATTAAAATAAATTAATTATAATCAAAATTGCAAAATAATATATTTTTAAGACAATTTTGCAAATAAAATTAACATTTTTGGTTGAAACTGTTAAAATTTAGTGTTCTGGTCTATTTATGCAAATAAATTAAAACATTCTGGGTTTATCTTGCAAAAACAGAAACATTCTAGGCCATTTCGCAAATTTCATAACTTGTTTGGACTATTTTGCATAAAACAGAAACTATTGGGCCAAAATTGCAAAAATCGGAAACAGTCTAGGCAATTTTAATAATACCAGAAACAATCAGGGTCACTTTATAATTTAAATAACTCCAGGGGCCAAAACGGAATAACGGATACTTTCTGGGTCAAAATATAAAAAATTAAAGTCCAGAGGTTAAAATATAATAAACAAAAGATCTAGTGTCAAAAAATAAAAACTTAAAGATAAGGGGTCAAAATATAAAATTTAACAAATTGAGGGACCAGAAGGGAAATTTGGCAAGCAGCAGCTTCTTCTTCACGAAGAAGCCCTAGCCGCTGCCCCTTTTCCCTTCAACGTCCATTAACGCTGCTGGCGCTTTTTTTTTTTTTTTTTTTTTGCTTGCCCCTCTACTGATCTTCAAAACAAAAACCAAATTTTGTCTTTTCTTGCCCCTCTCTTGTTCATCGAAACAACACCCAAAATATATATATATATATATATATATATATATATATATATATATATATATGCTTTTTTTTATATATATTAATTGCCCATTAAAAACTACAGTTTCAAAAAAAGTTTGTAACAGGTACTGCACTTTTGTGCTGCTGTCCTTCAAAAACTCTTGAAGCTCTCTCAACCATGTACCAATCAAATAATCAAAACAGATAATAGATACACGATTGAAACATGACAAAATAGCCACCATCATATAGTTTCGTATGGCTCTGATACCAATTGATAGGAGCGGGTATAAAACGGAAACAACCCTTAACGAAACCATATGAGGCAAACTAAAAATATTATCGAACAAATCAATAAACTGACCTCTTGAAGCGCAGAATCGCTCACCGGTCTTCTTTCCAGAGATCTTGGAGTCACCCACGATCTTCTGCAGTAATCTCTAATTATCTCTTTTTTGGAACTCTCTGAGTGGCAGAGAATAGAATAACGTGCGTCTATTTATTCTTAGGGTTTTCCAATCTTATATTAAAAAACCTCTCTTCGATAGGAAGATATTTTTTAATATAAAATAAATTAAATAAAAAATTATTTAATTAAAATAAAATCAATTATTTTAAAACTAAATAATTTATCTATTATTTAATACACCCTTAACTTTCCAAATAATTAGGGCACTACAGGGACCGCAGGAATAAAATAAATCAGGCTACTAATTATAATAAGAACCTATGTAGACCAACATATTCTTATTATAATTAATCATGAATTATTCCACTAAAAACTCATGACTGAACTCCTTATTTATTTTACTATTCCACAACATAATAAAATAATGTTCCCCAAGTTAAGATTACAGATGCTGTCATTTAAATAACTTACTGACAATTTATTTAAATCACAATATAACTTTAAAATTGTCGCTCAACTGATTTCATGTGTCGGATTCAATATCCACCTGCAGGGTTTACACTATGAAACCTTATAAGCTTACTTAAAGTGCATCATCAATCTCTAAACCGAGACATGGATTCTATCATTAATTAATATTTCACAAACACAAAATATCTTTGCCCAATTCACCGAGAATATTATTCCAATAATGAAACTCACCCTTTAATGAATCAAAGCACAAGACAATCAATGTTTGCTCATATTAAAATAAATCAAGATTAAGATCAATAAACATTATTTCTAATGTCCTAGAGAATATGTTTAACAGTCAGTACTAAACATCCATTCTCTACTTGGTCCAATTAAATACATACAAAATGTACTAATCACAATTATTGTTCATATGCTAATAACATTTATTTAATGCAAATTTCCAATTAAATATAAAGAAATAATTGTCAATAGAAAATCATTCATAGCTATACTATTACATATGCATGGTTAATAGTATATCTCTATCAGGGTTAAGTAAATAAGGCCACCAACCAAGCTTTCGAAGTACTTGCATTTGCTAATTCAGTGCCATCATCAACCTGCAACTTACCATTTAAATTCATGGGTGTTGGAGCAACTTCGCAATTCAGCATGTTCAATCTTTTAAGTAAATCAGTTGCATATTTCCTTTATGACTAAATCTCCATCTTCAACTTGCTAACCCAAGGAATTATGCAACACCCAAATCTGACATTTCAAAACTTTTCTTCGTACAATCTTTGAATTCATTAATGAGAGAAGAAGAAGAAGACCTCGTATAGATCATATCATCAACATAAAGACAAATAATGAAAAGATCATTTTTACCTTGCCGC
The DNA here is from genome assembly GCF_041381405.1 of Jatropha curcas. Lineage (NCBI taxonomy): Eukaryota > Viridiplantae > Streptophyta > Magnoliopsida > Malpighiales > Euphorbiaceae > Jatropha > Jatropha curcas. The sequence continues at coordinate 23,168,753 of NC_143151.1, forward strand.
TTTATGTAAAGAGTGGGTTCATTCTTGCTTCTTTCAAAACTGTTTCCAAGAAAGCAGTCTATCTTATTGTACTATGCTTGTGGAGACTACTTTAACCTATGTAGTGCTTTTTGCAGCTTGTACGCTTGATTTTATTTCCTACGAACTATAAAACCCTTAGGATGACTGACATATAATTCTTTTTCTAATTCCTCATTCAGAAATGTTGATTTAACATCAAATTAATAGATGAGCCAATTTAATTGAGCAGTTAAGGCTAATAAAGTTTTCACTGTTTCAAACGGTGCAATCGGAGAGAATGTGTCGTCATATAATCTACGCCTTGTTGTTGTGTATAACCTTCCACAACTAGTGATGCCTTATGTTAATTTATGATGCCATCTACTTGAAACTTTATTCTGAAAGCCTATTTAACTCTAATGGCTTTCTTATTTTCAGGGAGATCCACCAATTCCCATGTCTCATTCTCTTGGATTGCTTTATGGTCTTTCAACATTGCATTCTTCTTTTTTTATCGCCTCCTCAAATGTTCTTGGATCTACTACCAATAAAGTTTGGGTAGCTTTATAAAATGACCTAAATTTTCTTAGAGGATCATCTTCGGTTGAACTTTCATTGCTGGAACTTGATGTGGTGGAGCTTGGTAAAGTTGATGATGATCACCTTGCCAGTTGGTGTCCAACAATTGGTGAATCTTCATTTTCTATTGATAATGTCATCTGATTTCTCAAGCCAACTCTAACTTGCTTGCCAGTCACAAGATTGTAGAGCTTATATTCTTTGGATCGAGTACAATAACCAACAAAAATACATTCCACATATTTTTCATCGAGTTTACTGTGATTATGTTAATCTAGCAAAGATGCAACACAACCAAATATTTTTAAGTAGCTTACGCTAGTTCTTCTTTCATACCAAGCCTCATATGGTGTTTGGTCTTGGACAGCCTTTATCGATGACAAGTAATAGATAACAGTAGCAACACCTTCAGCCAAAAATGATCTGGAAACCCTTTTGCTTTTAGCAGACTTCTTTCCACAACAACCATGCAATTTTTACGCTCAGCCACTCCATTTCACTCCGGCGTATATGATGCTATCAATTCTTTGTACAGGCCCTGTTCTTCATAAAATCGATTGAATTCATGAGACACAAACTCGCCTCTGTCAGTTCGAAGTGCTTTTATATTTCTTCCACTTGGTTTCTCAGCGAGTGCCTTGAACTTCTTGAAGGTCTCAAAAGTTTTGTATAAAGAAAACCCAGCTCGTACGAGTATAATCATCTGTAAACAACAAAAAAATAATGATTCCCACCAACGACTATATTCTTAGGGATTGCATAAATCAACATGTACAAGTTCAAGACACGTAGTTACTCTTCTACACTTTCCCATAGGAAATGATTTTTCATATTGTTTCCCATATATACACCCTTAACACAAGTCTAAAGACTCAATTCTAAGAAGCTCAAATACCATTCTTTTTTACTTAGTAATTTCAAGCCTTTTAAATTCAAACGCCCATAATATAGATGCCATAATTTAGACTCACTACTTCCTTTGACAGCAAGAGCACGATTTTCAACGCTTAACACTTTATGCGAAAAGAGTTTATTTGGTGCTATGTGGACTTCAGCAATAACCCAATCTGATTTTTTTATCTTTGATCACATATGAGCTATCGTCAAACATAATTGAGTATCCACTGACCATAAGTTGCCCCACACTCAACAAGTTTTTTGATAAACTAGGAATAAAACTAGGAATAAAATAGACATTGTAAAGGAGCTACATTGTCGTGGCCCTTTACTTATTACCAGTGTGCCTTTTTGCCTTCAACTTGTACTTGTTTGTCATCACTAAGTCTAATTTCACCTTGTATAACTCGTCAAGCTCCTTAAACAAGGATTTTACCCTGGTCATATTATCGGAGCATCTGCTATCCAGAAACCAGATATCACTTGAAGCTATGGTGTCATATAGGGATGGAAGCAAAATGGATATTTTTTGCTACCTTCCCAGGTTACAGTTAGCTGTAAATGGGTTTAGGATAGGTATGAGTAATGAAATTAATATATGCAAAGGATATGAGTGTAGTTTCTAAGTACCCGCTACCTGTTACCGGTTATATTAAAAGATTTTGGTCATATGTAACAACGAGTACTTAACTCATTTATTAATAAAATATGTACTTCTAACAAGCTCGGCTTTAGATAGCTTAAAATTAGTGCATATCTACCCATTTAAAAGGTGTCTTCAATGGGTTTGGCACCGGTTTATATAGTATAAATTTGAAGTGGTTCGAATATGAGTATTTAAACAGATATTAAAATGGATTTAGCATGAGTACAAATAGTAAAATTTTAAACAATACAAGTATAGATAGCTCAAAATTTGTGGGTAACCGCACCTCTTTGATCCCTAGTGTCATTTTCCTAGGCAATGAATAGCTTAACATCTTCCTCATTTTATGCATAATTGGCTTGCGTTTCTTTTTTCCAGCATTCAACCTTTATATTCTCGTACCCCTTATAATTCCAGCATTGAATATTTCGTTTACGATATTTTTTGCTTGTCGTTTGTTTGCCTTTGTTCATCTTGTCCACCTCTGCCACGGTGTCATGCATCCTCTACCACATCCTTTACTTGATGCTTTTCTCGAATTATCTTTTTTTTTTAAATGACTCCCCCATCACCTGAAAGACCTTTTCATCACTCTTTTAACTGTCCTGTTCAATCTTGCCTCATGGATTTATAAGAATCCCATAAGTTCATCAAAAGGGTATGTAGGTAAATTTTTTTGGCTCCTCAATAGCTGCAACTACATGGTCAAATTTTGGAGTCAAACTCAACAAAACTTTTGTAACAACAGTCTCATCAATAACATCTTTTGCATAAGATCTCATCTGATGAACAATTGCAGCTATTCTAGATAAATAATCTTGCACCGATTTTCTATATTTCATCTGCAAGTTCTGAAAATCATGATGAAGAGTTTAGAGTTTCACCGTGATTATTTTTTAGGAGCTTTGGAATGTGGCCTGCAATGTCGTCCATGCTTCATTGGTTCTTTTTATTGTTGCAATTTTAGAAAAAATGGACTCACGCACTACTTGTTGGATGAAAAATATTGCATTGGAGTTCTCATTTTCTTTTAATCTGGCCTATTCATCCCATTCGGATATCCATTCTCAATCAATTCCTACAAATCTTAAGACTTGAATATGGTCATCATTTTCATGCTCTAGAATTCATAGCATTCACCTTTAAAGATCGAAATTGATGGTTGATAAATGACCATCGCGTTGTCATTGGTTGCCATGAGTCATACGCCCAGTCACAAACGAACTTGGCTCTGATACCGATTTTGTTAAGGGGACTTAGAAAGCTCACTACAACTCACACTTGCTCCAAAATGAAATAACATAACAAATTCAAGTTAAAGAAAGTAGAATAAGGAATTATTCTAAGAGGAATTAACTCAAATATGTATTGGACACAAAACTATTTACTGAAATTTTGCATCAGATTACTTATTTTTCTCATCAACTAGATTAACTTTTTTTGAAAGGGAACTTTAAGATAAAGGAAATCAAGAAAATAGCAGAATTTTTTGGCACTAAATCCAAGTGCTTCACTACTAACAACAATTCAAAAATTATAGGAAAAATATATATACAAACTAAAGACATAGTCAAATACCCAATTGTCAATTATTCAAAATACTCGATTCAGATGTAAACTATTGAATCAACCTCCAATACATCGTCCATCCAAATTCATTTAAAATTTTAATACATATACACATTCCAATTCCGTTTAAAATTTTTTTTGAAATATTTATCTCTAAACTCGTTTAAAATTTTAATATTTGCACTTGCTCCAATCTGTTTAACTAACACACACACTTGGTTTAAACAGGTTTGACTAGAAAATTATAAAGAAAATGTACTAAAAAGAAAATTTCAAAATTCTAATCATTTAAAATTCTTTAATATTTTTTGGGTGATTGATTTATTTGATATTTGATGATATTAAGGTTGAGAGCTTTGAATGTGGATTTAATTTATTTTTATTTTAATAAAATATTGGGTACAAATTATTTTACCATTCTATATGCACTTAATTTTCACTCGAAATATTTTGTGATATATATCAGAGGGGTAAAATTGAAAATTTTGAATATTTTATACACTTAAGGAAATGACAATGACGGATTCAAAAACAAAAGGTAGAGATGGTATTTTTTTTTTTTTTTTAAATTTAAGAGGGGTAAAATTGAAAACTTCAAATATTTTATGCATAATTTTCTTCTAAAAAACAAATTGGGTTAGGGTTATATCTCCCTTGCAACCATCCATCCGTCATTCGATAGCAGGTACTCGTAGCTTTTTTATTTGGAAGGAGGAAGAAAACATATTATTCAGCCATAGTATGACGTGGGTAAGTAATCCCACAAACGTCATAAAAGAGAAGAGATTCTAAACCAAGAGGAGAGGAATCAAAGTAATGAACAACAAGCAATTGTTGGGACCCAAACCTTGCCATCCAGTCTGCACACCTGTTACTTTCTCTATAAATATGACATACAGACACTTTCCATTCTCTTTGCAACAAGCTTTGAATTCGAGCAACCATTCCTGAAACGCCAAAGGCACAACAGATGCATTGGTAACACACTGAAAAATCACCTGGCTGTCAACTTCAAAAATCGCAGATTTGAAACCCTTAGACCAAGCTAACTCCGAGCCATAATACAAACCCCACAATTCTGCCATGAAAACGGAGCAAGCAGCAACGTTGGCTGCAAATCCACCAAGCCAAGAGCCCCTGTAGTCCCTAATTAAACCCCCGGCAGAAGCCAAACCCGACTGCACAATATAGAAACCGTCAGAGTTAATCTTAACATGCCCAAGCCCAGGGAGGGACCAACCCATCCATACCTCCTGCCTAGAAGCATTACGAGGAGAGAGAGTCTCCTGCAAATTAGCGTTGTGCACTTGATGAGCAAAGGCCAAGATACTCTGTTTATGGTGCAAAACACACCCTCCAGCACTGTCAAACACAATAGCATTCCTCCATCTCCATAAACTCCAACAAGTAACAGCAAACATAACAGTCCAAGGAATATCATTAACAAGGATATCAACATTCAACAAATGTATAAAACTCCAGTTGCAGTAGAAACACAGAAGCATATCCAGCCGGGACCAATTGTCGCCAAATTTCGTCCAACATACTGCAGCTCCCCAAGAGATGCGGAATCGTCTCATCCTCATGCCAGCAGCGAACAGCAAGCATCCGTAGCTAAATGACGACGACATATTTCCCTGTTACCTAATAGCTTCTGCTGTGAAACTAACCAAAGTAAGGTCTAGCTTTAAACTCACACCTAACCTAAACCACGGTGAATGTCAATTATGTATGGTCTAGTTGGTTTTCTCAAGTCTTGTAAAAGATATGTGAAGTGAGAGAGTCTCGAGTTTGAATGTTCTCCACCACAAAAATTTATCATAAATTTAGTAAATATTATTTAAAAGGGAGAACTACTCCTGATATATAACCCACATTTTTTATCAGATGCAAAAAGAAAACTATAACGAATACTCATTTAATTAATACCTAAATCTATTTTCGAGAGTTTTTACAAAACGAACATCCTCCGATCCAATCCCAATAAAAAAAAAAGTACAGTTGCAGCTATAAATTGGCGTAATCAATATCAAACTTTATCGTTTGATCGCGTGGGATTATTAAATCCGATTTCAATTTTGAGAAATTTTACCTATCGTAAAATTTAAAAAATAGTTACTTCGTATTAATAAAAGGGATATTAACTTTGTTACAAAAGAATAGCCTATAATTTAAATATATTGGGTTGTTCTGACACATTTTGAGCAATCCTATAATCATTGTTTGATATTTGTTCAGTGAAAACATACCACAGTATCATTTGTGCTAAATATTTAAATAGGAAATACCTATCAACATCTAGTTTATGGACGTCATTTATAAATTAAATTAATAAAAAATAATTTTTTATTTAAATAATAGTATTCATGACTATTTACTAAAAAATAAAATATAAATAAAACAGTAATAATATTGATTTATTTAGCATATGAATAGTCTATTCATACACCAGTTGCAGAGAATTCGTATGCTATTTAAATTACATTGGTTCGGTGATCCGTAAGAAATGATACTCGAGTGGTTAACAAGTGGCAGCAGAGCCATGAAATGCTACAGCCACGTTATTAGTCCACGTTTCAGTAAATTAACGTGAAAAAAAAACCATCAGCCACGTAAAATCCACGTGTCAGTCTCTACGTATTTCACTTGCCACCTGTAACCATCCCCAATCCATTATTTAGAAGGTGTACAATTATCAAAATTAACTCAAGCTCTTAGAAGGCCATAATGGCAGAGGTCAGAGGAACGAGCGTATTTGCCTGCACTGACCGGTGCGGATGCCCAGTTCCATGCCCCGGCGGCACAGCATGCAGGTGCAGAACAGTAAGTGAGACGGCAAGCGGTGGTGGCGCTATGGGAACGGGATATGAACACAGCCGGTGCTCGTGCGGCGAGCATTGCGGTTGCAATCCGTGCACATGTCCGAAAGGTAGAGAGACTATTGCGGCTGGTAGGGCGAATTGCAAGTGTGGCGTTGGTTGCACGTGTCCTACCTGTAGCTCTTAAAGACTGAAAATGAAGAACAGGCTCTTTCAAGTCGACTCTATATACTCCTACTAAGTATTTTGTGAGTTATATATATATATATATATATATAGAGAGAGAGAGAGAGAGAGAGAGAGAGAGAGAGATCTATATCAAGTGTTACACTTAATACTTAAAAAAAAAAAAATCATATAATAATGTCAGAAATTTGAAGTTTTTTTTTTTTTTTTTTTTTTTTTGCAAGAGTTTGAAGTGGCTATTTTGGTTTGATAATACTAATGTTATCAGAATCTTTTGTTGTCTTTGGTAATCAGATGAGAAGAAGTACTTTATAAGTACAATGGTCTTTCCTGAATTACAGTGTATAATATAAAGAAAAGCTTCACTCAGTACCAAAATAACAGAAGTAATAATGCCTAGTTGGTCTAATTTGAAGTTCCTGTAACTAAAAGTTTTTCTGCATTCAGGGGCAAACGTTAGGATTATTTCAAAGATGAATATCTCTCTTTCTCACTTGGCTTTCAAATAATGCTTGGATGCAAACTATAGGTATCAAAGTTTATACTTTTCATGAACTTGTTAATCAGCTCCATCCTTTTCTATACTATATCATCATTGTTTGAATTGCAATTATATAAATAATTATTACAATCAGCAGTATATAATAAACAAGTAGGAACAAAGTGTTAGAAATTGGTTGTGCTATTACTCTTACTCTACAATTAAAACTAAACATAAAACATACATCTCTTCTTTCGTCTCTCTATACTTTCAGTCAGCTTCCTTCTCATATCAGAACTTAAAATTAGGTTGTAGAGGTAAGGTTATTCATTATTGTACGGATTAATTATTAATAGGTTGTGGAGGCAAAGTCATTAATTATCGTACGGATTAATTATTAAAAATAAGATATAGAAATCTACTAGCTAAGTTGTTACTGGATTAATTATTAAAAATAAGATATAGAAATCTACTAGCTAAGTTGTTACTAGTTGTGATTACGAAGCTATAGGTTTATTGTTGGTCAATTGATAAGCGTTGGTTAGCCGTGCGATAGATGGTCTTGCAAAGATGGTCCCATTAATTAATAGTCTCTAATTACGACTATTAATCGGCAAAATGAGTAAATTACTAAATTTTCTATCTAATAATAAGTTTTTAAATATTAATAATCCTAGTTCTAGTCTTAGTGATCTGAATACCCAAGAGAGGAATAACGCATATGTGTAGAATCAGCTACATAATTGGTCTATCTCAATGCTACATAATTTATCTATCTCAAAACATGACGTTAATACTATTTATAAAATTAGCTCTTTTATTTTCTTTCTAATTATTCAATTAAATAAATCGAACAGTCTGTTCCATTAAGTTATATGCATGAAAATATTCAATTATTTTCTCTCCAAGTTATTTTGAAGAACAAAGAGAAATACAAATTTGCATATAGTTATGGTTCAAGTTGCAATTAAACCTTTATTTCAAGTTGGTTTAGATATTCTTATTTTTGTATGTTTATGATATCCAAGACATTTTAATTTTTCAAATTCTCTATTTTATCTATGATTGAATCTAATTTAGCTAATAGTCCTATCTATTTTAATGTTATCCAAAACTTTTCTTTGTTTCTTTATGATCCAAATATTCTAGATGCTTTAATTTTAATAATTAAATCTAAAAATATGAATTTTTCTAATAATATTAGGTCTATAATAGTTATATATAGAATTTACTACAAAGTTATGACAACTATCCTAGATCCTAGATATAGATACGCTTTAACTAGGAATGAAACAATTATTTTTGAAGCTAATACCCAACATACAAAAGTACACACTCCTAAAAGGTTAAAGTGTCATGAATTAATCCAAGAAAATTCATGGAATCTACAAGAAATTAATCATCCAGTATCTATTGAAAATATCTCTACTTCCTGTAGTATTGTAGAAGATACCGATGGAAGCATTCATGTTCAATTCCTTCCTTTGGAAAACCCTGTTAGACAAGTATTTAGTTACGAGAACAATAGGTTATCTACATCTACCCAAACACCAAATATTCAATTACAAAGTGTAGATTTTAATATATCTATACCTACAATCATATATCAAGAAGTAGAACAACCATTTAACTCTTTACCTTCCTCTCCTATGAGACCTTTGTCTCCTACAAGATCAGCTATGGAACATATATCTCAATTAAATGTTATTAGTGAAAATGAATTTTCAATTAATAAAGAATTTCTTAGGAAAGAAAAGATCTATGCCTACACTCATATATCAAGAAGTAGAACAACCATTTAACTCTTTACCTTCCTCTCCTATGAGATCTTTGTCTCCTACAAGATCCGCTATGGAACATATATCTCAATTAAATGTTATTAGTGAAAATGAATTTTCAATTAATAAAGAATTTCTTAGGAAAGAAATGACTAGTGATTATAATTTAGATAAGGATCATTGGTTTTTTGAAAATTATTCGAAAGAAAAAAGAAACCAAATTAGAGAATTATATTAAGGTCACATGAATCAATATAAAGTTAATATTCCTTTCCTTCAGTGGTTTTCTATTTATTCCATTGAGAATAGTATAAAATACATTTTTCAAGAAGTCTTAGTTAATTAAAAGGTAACTAAGGAATGGATAACTACATCTAGTGATATTATTAAATCCGTTCATCCTCCTTTAGAAGAAATTAAATTTGATCGTCAAAATCAGATAGTTAGAGGTTCTTCTTTTAACACGATAAATACAGTAGATGATGATAAAAAAAAATCCTATATTAAAAGATATTAAAAATGTTCAATTTCAAAACAATTACACGCACCAAATTCTCAACACAACAACATCACAATTAGATAGATTAGAAATTCAAACTCCTGTATCTTATACTTCTCCTATTCAAAGACCCTTACCAATTACTAAAACCAGAAATTTCAATATTTAAGCCCCATGAAATACCTACAGAACAAGTAGTTAATATAACAAATAGTTATATTAACAATTAAATAGTTATATTAATAACCTATAAAGATTAGTTTAATTTTTTATTTTTTATTAATTGTGATAAAGTTATATTAATAATTATTACAATCAAGTAGATGATTATTATGGTTAATATATTTATCATAGGAAATAACTGATAATAAATATTAATAATCAATTAAATATTCTCTTGAAATTAATTTAATAAATTTTTTGTGCAATAATAGTTTTTGTAAATATAAAAAATAACCATATAATTTGTAAAAAATTTTAAATATAACTTTAAAATAATTATAGTTGGAAGTTTTTTTTATAATGAGAACTTTAAAGTGTGCTTTATTTATGTTTTAAATTACAATTCATTTTTTGAAATCTATGTTTTAAATGTAAATTTTGAATTATAATTCATTAGCTTGATATGTAGTAGAATCTAATCTTGTGATTTGAATATTATATAAAATGTTTAAATAGAATTATTTGTGGAATAGCTTAAATTAGTTAAATTTAATTGCTCTTTAAATAATATAAAAAAAAGAGATTAAACATAGATTTGAATTTAAGTATAGCTTTGAAATAAATGTAGTTAGTAGAAGCTTGTGAATGAAAATTTTATATTAAAAATGTGTTTAATATTTATTTTTTTACTGGTAAATTAGTTTTATTTTATTAATATAAATCAAGAAAAATTTAATATTTTGAGGCAACTAAACGCAAGCTATCCAGCTTTACAATATATCTAAATTTCTTTTTTGAAAATGCAATTTTTTGTTTTCTCTACTAGTAACTAAATAATTAATAAAGTTCACTGATTTGTTAATGAAATTTTTTAATAATGAAATTAAAATTAAAAAAATATTAAAATATTTCCTTTGGAGTAGATATTTACACAAAAATAAATCAACTCCAAAATTCAAAAATAATATAAGTCTTCATAGTAATAACTAGTCCATTAAACAACAAAATAATTTCTCTAGATTTTCTGTACTTAGGTTACTTTTCAGCACAAGAAAATCACTGAATAGCAACTGAAATTTCCATTTCTAAATGAACGATATCCATGCTAAAGCTATTTAAAAATGGATCAAAAACGAATCGTGTCCATGACAACTTGGGGCGTTCCTAAATCATTTAGAAACGGATTTTTACATCGTTTCTAGTTGCCCATAAATCCGTTTCTATATTCTAACCTCATAGCAACAAATTTCGTTTCCGGTCTGTTTCCATTCCTTCTCTATATTCATTTCTCATCGTTGCTAATCCATTACTATTTAAGTTTCTAATTATTTTGTTCGTTTCTGATATTTGTTTCTAACATCTAAGAAAACGTAATCTGAAAATTTAGCCGTTACTAAATCCGTTTCTAATTTCGTTGCTAAGTTATATTCCGCTGCTAAACTCGTTTCTAATCGTGTGGGTGAAAATATAATACATTTTAGTTCCGTTTCTAAATCCGTTTCTATTTGTCCAGTTGAAAAAATTCCATAATTTTGAATATTTTAATCCTGCCCTGTTTCTAATTTTTTAATTTATGCATTTGTAACGAAATTAATTTAAAATCAAATGGAGAAAATTAACATAAAATTTAAATAATTTTAAGTAAATATTTAAATAATTTTCAAGTATACATAAAATATCAAGACAACAAAAATTATTTCACAAATACAAACACAGGTTTAATAAGTCTCATAGGTACTAATAAACTTATATCTTTCAATATAAATCAACTAAAGTTTATGTAGATAGTACTAAGGGTGGCCACGGTTCCGAAACCGAACCGAAAAGGTCTTGTTCCGGTTCCGGTTTGGAACCGAACGGTTCTGGTTCCGGTACGGTGACAAAACCAACGGTTCCGATCGGTTTTTCGGTGAATCGCATAATTTTAAATTTTAAATTTTGAAGACCGGTTTTCAAAATTTAATAAATTTGTGAAAGTTATTTGTAAAAAAATACACCTAAAAAATTAAAAAAATACTTCAATTAAATTTATTTTTTTAAGACTTGAACATAATTATTTAAAAAAAAAAAATTCTTCAACTGAATTTATTTTTTGTTTAAAAAAATTTGAACATAATTTAAAAAAAAAAGGGCTTGAACTTAATTTTTTTAAAAAAAAAAAAATTAAGGTGCCTACGTATCCTCTTGGGGTTTAGAGGAATCAAAGCCCATGTAGTTCTCACTTACCTTATGCCAATTTTACCCCATTTACCTTAATCGCTATTTGCACCACCAGTTGATGTTCCCGTTGAGGACCCATCGTATAAATCATATAAATCTTCATTTTCTTTTAGATTTCTTGTGCTCTTAGTTCGGCCTTGCTTCAATCATTCACGCATGATTGTGCTTCTAATGAATCGGGTCTTATACGAGATCGTGTTTCATCAAGTATGTTTCCTTCTTGACTAAAAGCTTGTTCAACCGCAACAGTGGAGACCGGAGCTGCTAAAACTTGTTTTGCAATTAAAAAAAGTATTGGAAAAGTATTGGCGTGACGACTCCACCAATCTAAAATTGAAAAATCAGTATTTGCATAATCATCACCAAACTCAAAAGAAGTGGTTAGATAATTATCAAATTCAGAAAAAGAACTGGATCCCCTTATTCTTTTTTGTCTTTGTAGTAAAACTTGTTGAGCAACACCAACAACACTTACCCTTTGTGTTGGAAATTATTAAATATTAGATTGAGAAGAATTAGAAGTAGATGAACTAGAAAATTGAACAAATTCATTATATAATTGCATAATATTTTGTTTAACTTCATGCAATACTACATTTATATTAAGATTATCTTCTAAATCAAGATTTAATACTTCATAATAAATAGTCAAATAATCACATAAAACATCAAGTTTACATCTAGGATCAAATACAATAGCAACAAGATAAAGGGGTGGTATATTTTTAAAATAAGATAACCATTTTTTTTCATTGAAAAAATACAATCTTTTAATATACAATCATTTTCAAATTCTTGGAGTACACTAACAATATTAATACATATAGGTAAAAATAAATGAGATGTGGGATAATAAACCCCACTAAATTTATAGGTAGCATCATTAAAAATTTTTAAAATATCTAAAATTTTTGCACAAATATCCCAATTTTGTGGATATAAATTAATATCCTCAATATTATTAATAACAAAAAAGCATAATAATTCTTTATAAGAAAAAGACTCGTTTAGTAATTCATATGTTAAATTCCAACGAGTTAGGACATCCCTTAAAAAACGTTTTGGTCTTTTATTATTTTCTTTACAAAATTTAGCTTAACTTTTCATCACTTGGGGATGTCCCCATAAATATGAAAGAGATTTTTTAATTGGAGAAATAAAAGATTCAAGAATTTTTAAACCATCTTGTACACATAAATTTAAAACATGGCATGCACATCTTATATGAAAAAATTTTCCACCAATATTTGGTTCACAAATATTTTTAAGTTCAATAATTGATTTAGTATTAGCAGAAGCATTATCAAATGAAATTGAAAAAATTTTTTTTGTCAACTTATATTCATCTAAAATTGAAACAATTATTTTATAAATATTATTTGCAGTATGTTTATCATCAAAAACACGAAATGCAATAATTCTTTTTTGAATTTTCCAATCATCATCAATCCAATGACATGTAATGCCCATATAAGAATGCATTTGCCAATGATCACTCCAAATATCACAACAAATTGAAACACGAATTTTCATTTGAGAAAATAAAAGCTCTAACTCATTTTTTCCTTTATTATATAAAAAAATAATAGTTCGTTTTACAGTATTTCTTGGCACTCTTTTAGCAGAAGGATTTAAAGCTTTTTGACAATAATTATTAAAACCTACTTTTTCACCAAAACTAAAAGCTAAATGTTCCATAGAAATCATTTTTGCTAATTCTTTTTTTTGTATTTTTTCAGAATATTGAAATAAAGAAAGGTTAGAAGATGCGTACCCGGAAATTTGTGTTTGAGAACGATCAACTCTTATTTTTGTTGGATGTTTTGTCTCCAAATGCTTCTAAAATGATCCATAGCCGCCCGCTTGTTTAAATTTATAAGATTTTCCACAATAATTGCAAATTACATCGTACATTTTCTCACCTTTGAATTTTTTCGTGAAATGAATGGCGAATATGTCGGAACTTTGTCTTGCTCTTCCAACAATTTGTGCTCGTTGCTCTTCCTCTTCTTGTAATTGCTCATTAAATTCAGATTCTTGAGTTGGAATTTCCAAATTTTCATTTGGATATCCCTCAAAATTAAATTGGTTGGGAGTGAAATCATAGATGTCGTTTGTAGGGATAGATGAATATTGTGTTTCTCCAATCTTTCCCTTGCCCTTACTCGAATTTGAGTTTCCTCCACTTGCCATTATATGATAATAAGATATAATTTGGAAAATTGAATAAAAAAATTAGAGAGAATAATAACTTAATAAGAGATATTGTAGAGTAGAGAAGAATAATATAGAGTAGAGTGTAGTAGAGTGTAGTATATTGTAGAGAAAGTAAGTAGAGAGAGTAGAGATTTTTTTGTAATTAATTTATAAATGAAATGAGGTATTTATAATAAATCCAAAAAATTATTTTTCCAAAAATACCCTTGAAACTAGCTGTTATGTAGCCGTTTATGGCTGTTGGGAGAGGTAATTAAGAGATTTCACAACAAAATTAAAAAAAAAAACACAACTGACAGTTTATAACGACTAGAACCGCCGGTTCGAACCGATTCGAACCGGCGGTTCTAACCGGCCGGAGAACCAGCGGTTCCAATCCGGTTCCGACCGATTTTGTGGAACCGCCGGTTTCGATTCTAGAAACCTAGAACCGAAACCGAACCGAAAATCTCTGGTTCTGATTCCAATTTGGATCGATTCCGGTTCTCACCAGTTCCGATTACGGTTCGGGACTGGTTCGAACCGACGGTTCCGGTTCCCGAAACCGTAATATGGCCACCCTTAGATAGTACCATCACCCTGAGCATTAGTGTGAGTCTCTGAAGGGGTCTATAATGAAAGATGCTGTGAAGTAGGAGCTGGCGAAATTGTAGGTACCAAATGAGTGAAAACAAGCTCTGCAACTTGTTGCTGTAATTACTGTTGCAACTTATCCTGCATCAACTATTATTGCTGTCGTAACTCCTGTTGATATTGCATCTCTAGCTCTTTCATTCATTGCTCTAATATCTCCTAAATTCGAGCATTAGTATTTTCACCATCTTGTTCTTAAAGGCAAGATGTAGCAAAAGAACTAGAGGTACTAGATTGACCAAAGAAAAAAGATGCCTGTGAACTGAGACCATATACTTGCTGCTTCTTATTGCTACCAACTTGTTGAAGGTATATCTAAGTAGCGTCAACTGAGAGTGGTTGACTAGCCCCTCTTCAAGTTGAGATTCAATTTGAATTTTAGATACAACAGCCTCCTGAAAGAAATAAAAACATGTAATGATAAGTACTGACACTTTAACTGCTGAAATATATGCAGAATAATATTAATTTTCAATGATTATCAACTTACAAATGTTTTTAGACCTTTGATCCATGAATTGCCGATCCTTCTTTCTAGTGTGTGTCACCTCTAAAACCTCATGTGGAAGTGGGGGTCTCCATAATTCGGCCTCCTAAAATTTTGACCATAGTTATTACATTATCCTTGGAAAAAAAAGTAACTGAGCATTAAAGTAATTTGTATTAAGGAAAATATGGGTCCCGTTTATGTATGGCACAACTTAAGCGGGGGTGAATTGGGTTTTCTAAAAATTTGACTTTCAAAAACAAAATTAGAATTATGTTGCAGCGGAAATAGAAAGCATTTGTGAGAGTCAGTTATCAAGTTTAGAACTTCCTCATAAAGCTTGTTGCAAGTCTAGAAAGACTCTGTGAAGAACCATTATTGCATTTAGAACTACTTCACGAAGCTTAAGCAAATTTAGAAAGACTCTGTGAAGAATCAATTATTGCATTTAGAACTGCTTCATAAAGCTTATTGCTATTTAGAAAGATTCTATGAAAAATAGTGATTGCATTTTAGAATTGCTTCACAAAGCTTTAAGCAAAATTAGAAAACTGATTATTACTCAAATTATGATTTATACTGAATGTAAAAGGAAAGATTAGAACTTGGTATAATCAAAATACAGAAATCTAGAGTTCTAATGTTCTATAGAGGTAAAGCTTATTCACGTTTAGAAATAGAAATTCATTCACAATTTTGCATTTCTAAAAAGATTAACAGTTGTGTAAACAGAATATAATCAAGCAGAACTTCAGAAATTAAAAGAAGATAAAAATAGAGATTTACAGTGTTTTGGCACTAACTCGCCTACATCCACTCCCAAGACTCATCTTGAGATCCTCTACTATGTTATCTCTTTTCAAGGGTAAGAGACAAACCCACTTTACAAGGAAATAGGTCAACACCTAGATCTAACCTTTGTCCCACTAGATTTTTCAAAGGTTCTAGTCAACATCAACCCTTTCTGATTTTACAGATAATAGAAACTCACATCAAGACATTAGAATTCACATAAACAGACAGTCACTTGATAACCTATTACACCACAGCTTTCCACCTAAGCTATTACACAAAAGTTTTTCATTTAAAAAAAAAACTCTAGTCTACAATAGATTACAAAAATCTATATAGACAGAGAGAAATGCAATTATAAGCACAGGAAGAACGAAAAATAGATTTAGAAAATCGAAATGAAGTTCAAAACAGTTCTTCAAAAAATATTGTTATTAAATTTTCTTTTCTCTTTAAAAGATATTTCTTAAAGCAAATAGATGAAAATAAATAAGGGGGTTTGAAGAGAGAGCTTCGAGAGATTTAAAACTTTATTCAATGGACTCTTACCCTTGCAAAAATCTCCACGTTTTCAAAAGAAGAAAAACATCTTTTATAAGAGGGGTGAGGATCACGTTTTTAGAAGACGATGATCTTTAGTTTTAAAGAATATTTAGATTTTTTGAAAATAAAAAGATATACGAATCTTTTGTAAATACTCAATTATTTGTTGCCAAAAATATTTAAGTCAAAAATCTTTTTCATTTAGGTAATTAAAATTAAAAAAGTAAAGTTTTGACTTTTCTTTCTAAGGTAATTTCCTAAAATAAAAATATGTGAATCTTTTACAAATACTTTATTATTTTTTGCCAAAAATAATTAAGCCAAAATCTTTTCATTTTGGTAAGTGAAATTAAAAGAGGAAGATTTGACTTTTCTTTTTAAGGCAATTTCCAAAAATTATTTTGAGAAAGAAAATATTTTTGTGCTTATAAAAAAATATACTCTCTATCCTACAATATATCCTAAAATACTAACTACTAAAAAATCGTTAATAATCTTCATGGTCTTTAAAAAATCTTGGACTTGTAGGAACTTGCCTTCTTTAGCAATTTTCATATTAAAATTATGCATAAAATAATTTTAGCACATTCAAGAATATTAAATTTATTTGTTTTGCAAAATCATCAAAATTTCAAGATAAAATTGACCATTGAGCCAACAGAAAAAAAAATATACTAAACGTTTTGCATGTACTATATGAGGGATAGAGCCTCCTGTATGTCGTGAAGGACTGGCTCTTAGGCCACTAGTCTCAGTAAGGCGACTCTTGGAATATTTTTCAGATTTTACTTTAATTTCAGGAGTCTCCCAATGAGGCTTACAACTATTCCAAATATCATTTGGGATATATTTGGGCTTATTCTTCCGCCATTTACCAAGTGTGCCTCTATAATGTTTTGCAGCCTTCTTACTCCAAATTTTTTTTTTACAGAGGCCTCAATCTCCTCATCCCACACTTAATGTTTGTAAATCCATAATGACGGGCGTCGAATCCGCCAAAAATAATTAACCTGCTCTTCTACAAAATAAAACTTGTAAATATGGTGAGAAGGGTCGAACCCTAGGGATTAGCTTTGTCGAAAATAAACCAGAACTAAAAATAAAATTAAAAATAGATATTGAAACGGGGAAATTTAATAATCGAACTAAACGAATTAAAATTAAATCAAAGAAATAAATGCAATAAAATTAAAAATTGAACCTGAACAATTGATAGTAAATTCAGCCAAGGCATACCGCGGTTCGAAGATTAGATTCGAGTGATCATTGATTCAAGATTAATTCCTTAATTCATATTACAGACAAGTTATAGCTAGAAAGAACGTCAACCCAACCAATTCTACCGTAGGAATAGGTTGCTAAGATACGATCTAATAACAACCCCTAATTAACTAGCAATCCTAAGTACGACGAAGGATTTAACTGTTAACCGCTTTAAAATCTAATAGAACCCTGCCCAGATTAACAGAAACTACGAGCATCCATTTAAATCTGATTATATTATTTCTTAATACAACCTAAAAAATTCTACCCAATTACGTTATATTAATTACTACTGCATCAACCTAACCAAACAATTACGGATTTGATTACGCCGAATAGCTATGGAAATTTCTACCAAACAATATAACGGGCCCTGTTAAATCATTCAATAAAATTTCGCTAGGGGATATATTTTCCCAATAAATCAGTGAAAGAATATAAATGCAATAGAATAAAGAAATTCAATTAAGTTCAATATAATCTCACAATCGAAATCAAACTTCTACCTTGGTTTAGCCTTAACTGAACAGAACGTTTAGCCACACATGGCTACAGAAGAAAACATCATCTAAAGGATTGAAAGTTCGGCAAAAATCTCTCAAAAATTCTCTCAAATTCGTCACAACCCCAAGGAGGCAAAAGATGATCCACAAAAAGACCTAATTTCGACTTAAATAGCCCCTAGAAGGTGGGGTCCACTAATACAATAAAAATATCCACTAAAAACTGTGTCTAATATCATCATGTGGCTGTAAAACGTGCTGGAATTAGTTGAAGAAGTCGTGACCAGCCAATAATGTCACAATCAGTCCGCTGGTCTGATTTCCTGCTTAGTCTTGCCCAAGGCTAAGAGCCTAACATCTTGCATTTGTGTTCCAAAATTCCAGCAGCTCCTTCCTTGCTCCAAAACATTTCAATTGTGCTCCTTTTTGCTTCATTCATATCAAATCCAACTTTTCCTAGCATAAAAACAATAAATCAAGTTAAACCACTCTTTTAAGCACAAAATGACACCAAATCAACACAAATATAACAATAAAAGAAAATTGGATTTGCAAGTTATCAAATTTCCCCACACTTATCCCATGCTTGTCCTCAAGCATGACTTAGAATTCGAAATCTAATCTATATAGGAGACCACAACTTCACAACGAAACTCGATTCAACATATGCAAAAACCGCAAACAACGCAACATCGCAATTGGATACCAAGCTGTCAAAATCATCCCATCATCGTGAACTCAATCGAAAAAGGTTACACTAAGAATTCTTAAAATACTCACGCACACATATGAAGCTTGAATCAACAAATGTTTTGTCGAGCAATAATCAAGGCATATAAAATACATTTTCATAGCTTCAAGAAAACAAGATAATGAACAACCATAAGCTCTCCTCGCGGTTCCCTCTCCACTAATGTAGGACAAGTCTCAACTAAGAATCATTAGGTCTTTTGTATGGGTTAGGCTAGGGTAATGGTTACAAAAGAAAAGGATAATGTAAGGCTAGAGAATAATAAGAAAATAAGTCTTTCACATTAGGTTCAAAGAGCAATGCACGTTATTAACTTTAATGCTTAGATGGCAACAAATGCAACTTCACAAAACAAAACATAACATTGCAGCCTTTTCCTCTATTTTTCCCCTTTTTTTTTTTCTTTGGCTGCTGTTTATTTATTCTCTCTTCCTTTCTTTTTTTTTTTATTTCTCTTCTGATTTTCTTTCCCCTTTTTTTTTCTGGAATTTTTTTTTTCGACATCACAACGACTAATTACATATAAGTCGCTATGACTATTTATTCCAAAACACAAACATAAACACGAAACAAAAATGCATTCGCACCAAAACTTGAAACTTAAACATGCATGCTCAACAACGATTAAAAAGAGCATTTCCTTGTTCAAAAGTGGTGGGCAAAGAGCTTTTTGGGTTATATGGTTATATTGGGGGTTATGAAAAGAATTTGGAAACACGCATTTAGCATGCTTCGTAGGCTAGAAGGGGTAAAAAGGATGGTAACGTCAAGGTGGGAAAACGTAGAAATTTTTTTTTTTTTAGATCGACCAAAGAATGCCTAGATCATTTCCAAAGTCGAGACTCACCTAGGATTTCGCCTCAAGGGAACGTAGAAGAGAGTTCTAGTGTTCGGAAGCTATCCTAAATTTTTTTTTTTTTTTTGCTTCAACGATTGCTCTCAAAAACACTTATCAAAAGAGGCCAAGTTTCGAAAACCCGATTTGAGAATTCAAAGTGTAAGCAATTTAAACCAAGATTCACGAGTGCAATGACGGTCAATTTCAAGTTATGGTTTTCGCTCGCTAAGTCTTATCGTCTAAGGCTCTCACAACAGTCAGACCAAGTTTCAAAAGCAAAGTTCTCCTCTCTAGATATCCTATAAATTCTAAATCATGTTTAAAGACACAATTAAGTCCCAGAGTAATCCCAAATGCAGCTCAAAAATAAAAAATTTTACTCAAAATATTCATGGGATAAGTGGTAAATAAAAACTCTAGGAGCATTTTTACAAAACAGTCAAAACCGGTCAAGTTTCAGACCAAATATGCACATGGCAGCAGCATATATCCATAATTGAAGCACAAATTCCAACAAAATTAGCAGTTTCAGCAATAAAATTAAAAATTCAGCAAAAATGGTCACATTCCCCTCCCCACACTTACTCCACACATTGTCCTCAATGTGGACTCAAGGCTTAAAATGTAAATAAAAGGTAAAGTTGAAGGAAACTGCCCTGTTGTGAAGGAAACTGCCCTGTTCTAGCCATTAAGAATATTGCTCTTGCTCATCCTGAAATGCAACTGAAAACACAAAAACACAACCAAAAGAAAAACAAAAGAACAAAATGCAAACCAAATGGTTGTTAGTCTGCAAATGTTATTCAGCTTTCTATCACCTCAAAGATGTTAACCAAGCAAAGAGCCAGCAAAGCAAAATCAGTTCAACTTAATAAACAATTCTGCTCAACTATCAATCAAATTTCCAATACTAAACATGGCAAATTTCCAATCCCACCAACTTCTGCAATTCAATCAATGGGGTTTGATGTTGTACCTATTACTCTCAATACTGAACATGGCATTAAAACAACATAGCAAAATAGGCAAGCAAACTTAGTTCAAACAATGACAACAGATTCTAAGTTTTAAGAGCTCATATTCAGAATACTAATTTTAAACCCAATAAATTGATCCCAAATCGCATTGAACACTGAATTTAGTCAATAAAAGCCTAGAATTAAACCCAAATCATAATATTCAGCAATCGAACACCACTCAGTTATCAATTCCAACTCGAATTTAAATAAAATTCGAATTATCAACAAGCAAGAAAATTATAAAAACTTCCCCTTCAGCAAGTATTGCAAAGTTAAACAATAAAACCCAATAAAAACTTGCGAAACAACAAAACCCATAAATCATAATGTGCTCAAATAGCTTCAGCCAACAATCTATAATATAGCTAAGTTCTTCCCTGATTAACTAAAAAAAAAACCAATTGAAATCAATGACAATGCAGTAAATTGGAGCACAGACACTATCTTAAATCACGATTCTATTCTAATAGGAAGTAAATTAATACCTGTTGCTGAAGTTGGCACGGAGAGGAATCAGATGAGGAAGGAAGACGCTGCTGTTGGGTTTTTGCGTCGCACTGTAGAGTGACGTAGGATTGGGCTAAGGACGAAAAGAAAGTCTGTTTGGGTTTTAGGTCGTCGATCGGAGTGAAAAAATTCTTGTCGCCGTTCTTCAGAACTCCTGCCATCGTTCAAGACTCTCAGCCAACGCAGATTTCGTCCAAAGAGCGCCTGCTGCCCCTGTTTGGGTTCTCTTATTCTCTCTTTTTTTTTTCCTTTTTGTTTTCTTTACAGTTGCCGCACAAATATAAGGAGTTGTTAATTTTTTTTGTTTTACCCAATATAATAACAAAGTAGCTGAATAAAAGAAAAAGAAAAAAAAAAAACTCTAAGTCAAATATACCCTCTTTGCTAAAATGAATAAACGCCCTATACTCACCCCAACGAACACAGCAAAATAGAAAATAAAACAACTTTAACCATGCCATTTAAAAACTTTGTAGAAGTTAAACCCAGAAAAACACAGTGTCCCCAGGTTAGGGACGACACTGTTCATGCAATTTTTTGTTGTTTTTTTTTTCAAAAAAAAATAATAAATAAAGAAAATAATAATAATAATGAAAATTCAGAGAGAAAAATATATATATATATAAAATAAAATGAAACAGAAACTAAATGCTGGGTTGCCTCCCAGTAAGCGCTTGATTTTAACGTCTCCGGCTAGACGTTCTTGAGCTAATCAGCTATATTCCCCTGGCTCTTCGAGCCTCAAATTCTCCGATTGAGTAGCTCCAAAACCTTCATAAAATGGTTTCAATCGATGCCCATTCACCTTAAAAATTTTATTGGTCTCTAGACTTTGAATTTCCACTGCACCATGAGCAAAAACATTAGTAACAACAAATGGACCAGTCCATTTGGACCTTAACTTACCAGGAAATAATTTGAGTTTAGAATGAAATAATAGAACTTTTTGACCAACTACAAAGCTCTTCCTGGATATCATGCCATCATGGAAAGCCTTAGTCTTCTCTTTGTATATTCTGGAGCTTTCATAAGCTTCATTGCGAATTTCCTCAAGCTCTTGCAATTGTAATTTTCGGTTATCACCAGCTTCACCATACTGCATATTGCAGCGCTGAATAGCCCAAAATGCGCGGTGCTCCAACTCGACAGGCAAATGACATGGTTTGCCATAAACTAAGCGATAAGGTGACATTCCTATCTGTGTCTTATACGCTGTCCTATAAGCCCATAAAGCGTCGTCCAGCCTGACACTCCAATCTTTTCTATTAGGACTCACAGTTTTTTCCAGTATAGACTTCACTTCCCTATTCGAAACTTCTGCTTGTCCACTTGTCTGCGGGTGGTAGGCTGTAAAGACACGATGCGTAATACCATACTTCTTGAACAGATTCTCCATAATCTTGTTACAAAAATGAGTTCCTCGATCACTTATAATTGCTCTTGGAATTCCAAACCGAGAAAAAATATGGCTCTTGACAAAATTCACTACTGTCTTCGCATCATCAGTCCGAGTTGCCTTAGCTTCAACCCATTTGGACACGTAATCCACTGCCAACAATATGTAGCTGTTCCCGAATGATGACGGGAATGGCCCCATAAAATCTATACCCCACACATCAAAAATCTCACAAATAAGAATAGAGGTAAGGGGCATCTGATCTCTACGACTCAAATTACCTGTCTTCTGGCAATTTTCACAAGATTTGCAATAAATGTACGAGTCTTTAAACATTGATGGCCAGAAAAGTCCACACTCCAGAATCTTGCGAGCTGTTCGTTGAGGACCAAAATGACCTCCACAAGCTGATGAATGGCAGAATTTCAGAATGGATGGCACTTCCACATCCATAACACATCTTCTAATCACCTAGTCAGAACAAAACTTCCACAAGTATGGATCATCCCAAATAAAATACTTAGCATCTCTCTTGATTTTATCTTTTGCAGCTCTAGTTAAGTTTTCTGGTAAAGTACCTGCAACTAAATAATTCACTATATCAGCATACCATGGAACAACTTTTTGGAAGCTAAAGAGTTGCTCATCCGGAAAATCATCGTCCAATGGTAACGGCTTTTCATTCAAAATCAACCGGCTAAGGTGATCAGCAACAAGATTCTCAGACCCCTTTTTATCTCTTATCTCTATATCAAACTCTTAAAGCAAAAGAATCCAGCGAATCAAACGGGGCTTGGAATCCTTCTTCTTTAACAAATACCTCAATGCTGCATGGTCAGAGAAAACTATCACCTTTGTTCCTAACAAATACGACCTGAACTTTTCCAAAGCAAACACTATCGCCAAAAGCTCTTTCTCTGTGGTAGAGTAGTTGCATTGGGCATTGTCCAGTGTTCTTGATGCATAGTATATGACATGAGGATTCTTCTCAATACGCTGTCCAAGAACAGCCCCTACAGCATAGTTACTCGCATCGCACATAATCTCAAAAGGATAGTTCCAATTCGGTGGTTGGACTATTGGAGCAGAAATGAGCTTCTCCTTCAACATATCAAACGCTTTTCTACACTCCTCATCGAACATAAAAGACACATCTTTTTGCAAAAGCTTGCAAAGCGGTTGAGCTATCTTTGAAAAATCCTTAATAAAGCGTCTGTAGAAACCTGCATGGCCAAGGAAAGAACGAATCTCCCGCACACTTGCAGGGTAAGGTAAGGATTTAATTACATCAATTTTAGCTTTGTCAACCTTAATGCCTCTTGATGAAACAATGTGTCCTAGAATCAAACCTTGGTCTACCATAAAATGGCATTTTTCATAATTTAGCACTAGGTTTGATTCTATACATCTCTTTAAGACTTTTGTAAGGTTAGTTAAGCATTCATCAAAACAATTACCATAGACAGTAAAATCATCCATAAATACCTCAATAATCTCCTCTACAAAATCTGAAAATATACTAACCATACACCTTTGGAATGTGGCTGGTGCGTTGCAAAGACCGAACGACATCCGTCGATAAGCAAATGTACCAAAAGGGCAAGTGAAAGTCGTCCTCTCTTGGTCTTCGGGTGCCACTGGTATTTGAAAGAAACCTGAAAAACCATCAAGACAACAATAATGAGAACGACCAGCTAATCTTTCCAACATTTGGTCAATAAATGGAAGTGGGAAGTGATCTTTTCTTGTGGCTGCATTTAACTTCCTATAATCTATGCACATCCTCCACCCATTTTGAACTCTTGTAGGAACCAACTCTCCTTCAGCATTCTCCACTACAGTAATTCCTGTCTTCTTAGGCACTACCTGTACAGGGCTTACCCATTTGCTGTCAGAAATCGGGTAAATCATACCAGCATCTAACAACTTTAGTATTTCCTTCTTCACCATCTCCATCATAGGTGGATTCAACCTCCTTTGAGCTTCTCTTGTGGGTTTGCTGCCTTCTTCTAGAAGAATCTTGTGCATACAAGTTGATGGACTCAACCCTTTAATATCTGCTATTGTCCATCCTATGGCCTCTTTATACTCCCTAAGAACTTGAACCAAGCTCTCTTCTTCAACCTCACTAAGTTTGCTGGAGATGATAACAGGCAATGTGTCTCCATTCCCCAAAAATGCATATTTTAAGTGGCCGGGCAGCGGTTTCAACTCTAACTTGGGTGCCTGCAAAACAGATGGTAAAAGCTTCTCATGGTGAGAAGGCAAAACAATATGGCTGCGGCTGCTTGTTAGGGGCTGATTTGTCTCCATCTCGCACACAATTTCCTATACATTTTTATTAACTAAGAAGGTTTCCTCAATCTCTTTAATACTGTCCATATTAATATTCCTGCAAAGCACTAAATCAAGCTCGTCAACAGCATTTAATTCAAACATTTCTTGTGCTAAAGGATCAATTACATCAATAGAACAAATACTAGACACATCACTAGGGTACTTCATTGCCTCATAAACATTAAATTCGACTTTCTCACCATCGAACTCCATAGATAATGTGCCTTCATAAGCATCAATTTTTGTCCTTGCAGTGCGGAGAAAAGGTCTCCCAAGCAATAAATCAGCTACAGTTGAGGATTTATCATCCTCCATATTAAGTACATAAAAATCTGCTGGAAAAATTAAATCACCAACCTGAACCAAAACATCTTCTAGCAATCCCACGGGATACACTATAGACCTGTCTGCCAATTGAATAATAATACGCGTTTCTTTCAAGGGACAACCCTTGAAAGATGAGTAAACAGATAAAGGCATGACATTTATAGAAGCTCCTAAATCACACATAGATCTCTTAATCCCTACATTGCCTATTTTATAAGGAATAGCAAACATACCTCGATCTTTACACTTTGGTGGGAGCCTCTTTCTTTGAATCATGGCGGAGCAAACTTCACCCATCTCCACCTTCTCAACACTATCTACCTTCCTTTTGTTGGTACAAAGTTCCTTGAGAAACTTTGCGTACTTGGGTATTTGCTTAATAGCATCCAACAATGGAATATTCACCTCCACCCTGCGAAAGGTCTCCAAAATGTCTTTCTCTTCACTTTCCTTCCTTGTTTTAGCCAATCTCTCGGGAAAAGGAGGCTGAATAGTAAAGGTTTGGGGCTGCCGTACTTCAGCCTGTTCGGAAGGCCCATTTCGGTGAATTTCTACCTCCTTTTCAGCTTCTTCCTTAGAACTGCTGCTGCCTTTTTTAGGGGCTGCTGTGTTTAGCTCTTTACCACTCCTCAAAGTGATCGCACTTGCATTTTCCCTTGGGTTTACCACCGTTTGGGAAGGAAGCTTCCCTTGTGTTTCCAGTCTACTCAAGGAAGATGCAAGTTGACTAATTTGTTGTTCCATATTCTGCATTCCCTTTCTCGTTTCTTGCTGGAATTCTTGTTGAGAAGTGGCAAGTGACCTCACAATATCTTCCAATGGTATTTTTGGGGGAGGAGCTTGTTGAGGAGGTGGTCTAGCTGGTTGGTATCCTTGGAAATTTTGGTTGTGGCTTCCATAGCTAAGATTAGGATGATTCTTCCAAGCATTATTGAAGGTGTTACCCATCGGTCTTTGGGGCTGCCCGGAATATCCTCCCATAGCGTTAACTTGCTCTTGATCACCATACCATGATGGACATGTGTCAGTTGGGTGATCGCTGCAACATACCTCGCACACACTTCTCTTCACAGGTTGCCCTGCAGCAATAGATTTAACAATAGAGGTTAGTTCGTTCAGTTGGGACTGAATGGAAGAATCACATACCTGATATAGCTTCCTGGAGGGTTCTTCAACTTGGCCAAATTGTTGTGAATTAGCGGCCATAGTGGAAATAATCTCTCTTGCTGCGAATGGAGTCTTATTAACAAGTGCTCCCCCACTAGCTGCATCAACCATCTTCCTTTCCATGTCAAGCATCCCTTCATAAAAGTACTGTATTAGGGACTGCTCAGACATCCCATGTTGCGGGCAGGCTGCACATAACTTCTTGAATCTCTCCCAATAGTCATAAAGACTCTCTCCAGCCTTTTGTCTAACCCCACAAATTTCTCTTCGTATGATGGCTGCCCTAGAAGCGGGAAAATACTTGTCCAAGAATGCTCGGGCCATATCAGGCCATGTGGTAATGGAACCTGGAGATAGATTAAGCAACCACTCCTTAGCAGCATCTTTAAGTGAGAACGGGAATGCCCTCAACTTAATTTGCTCTTCAGTTACCCCCTGCGGTCTCATGCTAGAACAAACTCCTTGGAATTCCTTCAAGTGATTATGCGGGTTTTCAGTCTTCCTTCCATGGAAAGTCGGAAGTTGATGAATAAGACCCGATTTAAGCTCAAATGGCGCTTCCAACTCCGGGTAAGTAATGCGGTTTTCTCTATAGGGGCAGCCTGTAGCTCTCGAACAATGCGGTTTTCGGCCATAACTTCCTCTTGGTCAATTTCTGTAAGAATCTCTTCCTGCTCAAGACTTTCTTCTTCGGTTTCAGCTGTAAAATCAAGGTGACCAGCTGCTGGACTTTCCGGTTCAGTTCCGGAAATCGATTCGGCCCACTTTCGCTCCTTCGCTTGTCTCCTTAGTGAGCGGGCTGTTTTCTCTATCTCAGGATCAAATAATATTGGCAAATTTTCAGACCTGGTCATTTAAAAAGACAACAAACAGTAAAGTTAACTAATCCCCGGCAACGGCGCCAAAATTTGACGGGCGTCGAATCCGCCAAAAATAATTAACCTGCTCTCCTACAAAATAAAACTTGTAAATATGGTGAGAAGGGTCGAACCCTAGGGATTAGCTTTGTCGAAAATAAACCAGAACTGAAAATAAAATTAAAAATAGATATTGAAACGGGGGAATTTAATAATCGAACTAAACGAATTAAAATTAAATCAAAGAAATAAATGCAATAAAATTAAAAATTGAACCTGAACAATTGATAGTAAATTCAGCCAAGGCATATCGCGGTTCGAAGATTTGATTCGAGTGATCATTGATTCAAGATTAATTCCTTAATTCATATTACAGACAAGTTATAGCCAGAAAGAACGTCAACCCAACCAATTCTACCGTAGGAATAGGTTGCTAAGATACGATTTAATAACAACCCCTAATTAACTAGCAATCCTAAGTACAACGAAGGATTTAACTGTTAACTGCTTTAAAATCTAATAGAACCCTGCCCAGATTAACAGAAACTACGAGCATCCATTTAAATCTGATTATATTCTTTCTTAATACAACCTAAAAAATTCTACCCAATTACGTTATATTAATTACTACTGCATCAACCTAACCAAACAATTACGGATTTGATTACGCCGAATAGCTATGGAAATTTCTACCAAACAATATAACGGGCCCTGTTAAATCATTCAATAAAATTTCGCTAGGGGATATATTTTCCCAATAAATCACAGAAAGAATATAAATGCAATAGAATAAAGAAATTCAATTAAGTTCAATATAATCTCACAATCGAAATCAAACTTCTACCTTGGTTTAGCATTAACTGAACAGAACGTTTAGCCACACATGGCGACAGAAGAAAACATCATCTAAAGGATTGAAAGTTCGGCAAAAATCTCTCAAAAATTCTCTCAAATTCGTCACAACCCCAGGAAGGCAAAAGATGATCCACAAAAAGACCTAATTTCGACTTAAATAGCCCCTAGAAGGTGGGGTCCACTAATACAATAAAAATACCCACTAAAAACTGTGTCTAATATCATCATGTGGCTGTAAAACGTGCTGGAATTAGTTGAAGAAGTCGTGACCAGCCAATAATGTCACAATCAGTCCGCTGGTCTGATTTCCTGCTTAGTCTTGCCCAAGGCTAAGAGCCTAACAGCTTGCATTTGTGTTCCAAAATTCCAGCAGCTCCTTCCTTGCTCCAAAACATTTCAATTGTGCTCCTTTTTGCTTCATTCATATCAAATCCAACTTTTCCTAGCATAAAAACAATAAATCAAGTTAAACCACTCTTTTAAGCACAAAATGACACCAAATCAACACAAATATAACAATAAAAGAAAATTGGATTTGCAAGTTATCACATAAAGAACAAAAAAAAAAAAAATAGACACAAAAATGTACAAGTTAGATTATATAGTCTATTATTAATGTACAAGTCATATAATATCTTGAGGAAAATATAGTCCAAGGAGAGGAAAAGTGATAGATGTTATTTTTATAGTATTTTTAAAATATTTTTTATTAGGAATTTTAGTATTTTTAATTTTTTTTAATTAGAGTTTAAAGCTTCCTTGAATCACATTTCACTTAACCTTGGGGAATTGTCCAGCATTTCTATAGAAAACCAGCCAAAAATACAGGAAAGAGTGCTCCTAGGTTCAGAAGCTAGCATGCCCTGAGCGTGTTATCTAGCACCCCCGTGCTGTGTTGCATTAAACAGAGACTCAGAAGCTAGCATGCCCAGACCGTGCCAGAGAGCACGCTTGTGCTACAAGAGGCTGTCGAACTTTGAGTGTGCACACTCCAGCATGGCCCGTACTGCATTTACCTTCAGGTCCCCAGGCCTTAGCATGCCCAAGTTGTGCCATAGACCACGCCTGTGCTACAAGAGGCTGTCGATCCTTGAGCGTGCTCACCCAAGGACAGCCCATGCTGCAACCACATCAGGGACTCAGAGCCTAGCATGCAAAGACCGCGCTAGATAGCACACCTGTGCTGAAGACCAGATTTTACCTTGGGCCGAGAATGTTAGTTCTAGCCGTGCCGCTTTGCATGGACCCTCATGAGATGCTTTTCTGACATGCCAATTAAGTTTAAATCCTATTTAGACACGGGAAGTGTCCTAATTGGGAAGAAATACAAAGCCTAAACAGTTTTCTATCTCAATAAGATTTCTTACTCAATGGAGATCCACTTTCCTAAACGAACACGAAGATATTTTCAGAAAGTTTATATAAAGAGAGAGACTAGCCATGATTGAGGGTGATTTTCATATTCCATCTCTTATTCTATTAATTTCTACATTGTTTTCTCTCTTCAAGACGTCAAGTGTTGAGGATTGGTGTTAACATTTAAGGAAGTCATTCAAGCTTATTGTCAACTAGTTTTTATTCTAAACTCTCTTTTTGTTTATTATTCTTTATGGGATTATTTACAAATTTAATTGAGTTTTATTTAATTACTATGTCGAACTAAACTCTTATACTAGGGATTTGATGTAACTTAATTTCGATTCCAATTTATAATATTAGATTTGCTTTTCTTTGTTCAAAGTATAATTTATTGTTGAGCTTAATGCTTCCAAGCCGAGTTTTTCCCCTAGATTGATTTATTTCATTAATCACTATCGAGAGAAGGGTTTTTCATATGAAAAAGGTAATAATTTACATGAGAATAATAACTTGATGCGAAAGCTATATGGTTTGACTCATGAGGGGTGTTCATATGTTAATGACCTTAGGTTATGAATTCATAAACAAACCATAAAACTTAATGATTTAATTCATGTTTGATTGCACTATTGGAAGATAGGTAATTAGACAGGGTTAAAATAGCTAATAATACATCAAGAGAGTTTGTTAGTGATTTTAGGGTTGTTTTCCCTATTTAACAATTAAAATTGATTTTTAAACTAATAAAATAAATTGGATAGAATTAAGTGAAATAAAAATCTCTTGTAGCTTCTAATCCTTGATTCCTTTTCATCGAATTGTCTTGCTTGATTTCTTTTTATTTTCTTTTACTTATTTAAATTTTTAAAATAATTCTCCTTATTGTCGTCTAAATAATAGTAAGTTAACACAAAATTTTGGAACTTGGTATACAATCCTTGTGGGATGAAACTTTACTCATTCTTTATTACTTGTCGCAATTTCGTGGACTTGCGAAAAGCCTGTCAAGTTTTTGATGCCGTTGCTAGGGATTGGCATTACCAATGTCAATACTAATTACCTTATTATTAATTTAGACATTTATTTTTATTTTCACTTTTACTTTTTCTAGAAGATTATTTCAGGTGTTTATACAAAGAAGATCCGGTAGAACTGAGCCCTTAGTTCTTTAACCTAGAAATTGAAAAAACTTGTCACAGAAACAACGCTGCTAGTAGAGTACAAAGGAAAGAACAAGAGCAACAAGCAAATATGGCTGATGATTTAGAGATAGGGAATGATCCTCTACAAGAAGAGCATTAGATTTTACCACCACAGCCCGATAATAACAATAGAAGAACTCAACTTCCTGTCCGCACCTTGTGAGACTACACAACTCCTTCTCTGAATGGAGCCACCTCAAGTATCACTAGGCCTAGGGTGGAAGCTAAAAATTTTGAGATCAATCCTGCAATTATTCAAATGCTTTCTACCTTAATTCAATATCGAGGTTTGCCCAATGAAGATCTTAATGCCCATATCACAAATTTCTTAGAGATTTGCGATATATTCAAGCAAAATGGAGTTTCTAAGGATGCCATAACCTTGAGACTGTTTCCTTTCACTCTAAGGGATAAAGCACAGTCTTGGTTACAATCATGCCCTACTGGAAGTTTTACTACATTGGAGGAACTAGCCTAAAATTCTTGGCGAAATTCTTTCCATCTTCAAAGACCATAAAGCTTTGCAATGAGATAATGATTTTCGCCCACTAAGATCAAGAGAGTTTGTATGAAGCTTTGGAGAGATTTAAGGACCTATTAAGGAAGTGCCCATATCATAGCTTACACAAGTGGTTATAGGTACAAACGTTTTATAATGCATTATCTCCTAACATAAAGATTAATTTAGATGCAACTGCAGTGTATCTTTTGAAAGAAAGGAAATTGGTGAGGCATATAATTTGATAGAAGAGATGGCAAGCAACAACCATTATCAAAATAATTCTGAAAAGAAGAAGCCTGCAAGAGTTTATGAGATTGATGCCATTACCGTACTCAATGCCAAAGTGGACAATACGGTAAGCAAGGAAAGATTTGTTGACTACTAACTCTGTTAATTATATTGTGCAAGCATGTGACGAGTGTAATGGACAACATGGAATTGGAGAGTGTATGTTGGATTATTTAAATCCGCAAACTTTGGAGCAAGTCAACTATGTGATGCATCAAGGAAGAAAGAACTACCCATATTCTAACTCTTATGATAACATGTTGAGGAATCATCCTAATCTTTCTTATGGGAATGTAAACAATGCTTTGAATGCACCACCAGGTTTCCTTTCCCAAGAGAAAAAGACTCATAATGATCTTCTTACTAATCTCTCTAAATCTCATATGGAGTTCATGAACAAAACTCGGGAAAATCACAAAATCCATCAAGCTGAGATAAGGAACTTGGAGATTCAACTAGGGCAGTTTGCTAACATGATGGCTTCTAGACCTCAAGGTACGTTATCGAGTAACACTAAGAAAAATCGCAAAGAATAGGTACAAGCTATCACTTTGAGGAAAGGCAAACAATTGGAGGATCCACCCAGGAAGGAGGACGAAAAGAAGGAGTAGAAAAAGATCCTCATCATTGACCTTGAAGAGAAAGAGGAAGTGAAACCCCATGTTCCACCTGTTCCTTTCCCACAAAGGCTCAAGAAATCACAAGATGCTAAGAGTTTCCTCAAGTTTCTTCATGTTTTCAAAATGCTTCAAATAAACATCCCTTTTGCTGAAGCCCTTGCTCAAATGCCCAACTATGCAAAATTCTTGAAGGAGATCCTGAGCAAGAAAAGGAAGATCAATGATCAAGGAACGATAATGTTAACAGAGGAGTGTAGTGCAATCATTTAAAATAAATTACCTCCAAAGTTAAAAGATCCAGGAAGTTTTTCTATCCCTTGTAATATTGGAAATCTTGATTTTGAAAAAGCTTTAGCAAATTTAGGTGCAAGCATTAATCTTATATCTTATGAAGTTTTCAAGATGCTAAGGATGGGAGAGCAGAAACCAATAAGAAAGTCTTTATAATTGGCAGATCGATGAATCAAATATTCAATAGGAATTGTAGAAGATGTGCTTGTCAAGATAGGTAAATTTATTTTTCCTGTTGATTTTGTTATTCTTGACATTGATGAAGATAGAGAAGGATCCCTAATCCTTATAAGATCTTTCCTTGCAAATGCAAGAGCATTGATTGATGTCTATGAGGGTAAGTTAACCTTAAAGGTAGGTGAAGAGGAAGTTGCTTTTGATGTTCTTAAATCTTGTGAGCTTCCTATGGATTATAATGATTGCTTTAGAATTGATGTTATTGATGATAGTGTAAAAGACACCTTGAATGTTAAAAATAAAGTTACCATTGATAAAGGTGACATTAATGATCAAAGCATCAAAGGTGAGGAAGTAAGTGAACCACTGAAGCAAGAATTTAAACAACTTCCATTTCATTTAAAATATGAATTCTTAGGTGAGAAGAATTCTTTTCCTATTATTATTTCCTCTCACTTATCACTTGATCAAGAGAAAAGGTTGTTGCAGGTTCTAAGAAAGCATAAAAAGGCTTTAAGATGGTCAATTTCAGATTTGACGGGGATAAGTCCAAGTGTGTGCCTGCACAAGATCTTGATGGAAGAAGACTACAAACCTACAATTAAGCATCAATGGACATTAAATCCAAACATGAAGGAAGTAGTCAAAGCTGAACTCATTAAGCTTTTGGATGCTCGCATTATCTATCCAATCTCAGCTAGTAGTTGGGTAAGTCCCGTTCAAGTTATTCCAAAGAAGGAAGGTATGACAGTTATTTCTAACAAGAATAATGAATTAATTCCTACTAGAATTGTCACAGGTTGGTGTGTATGTATTGATTATCGAAAGTTGAACAAAGCAACACACAAAGATCACTTCCCTTTACCTTGTATTGATCAAATGCATGAAAGACTTGCAGGTTACCCTTACTATTGTTTTCTAGATGGTTATTCTAGGTATTTTCAAATACCTAGAGCTCTTGAGGATCAAGAAAAGACTACTTTCACTTGCCCTTATGGTACTTTTGCTTATAGGAGAATGCCTTTTAGGTTGTGTAATGCACCTGTGACTTGTATGATGTCCATATTTTCTGACATGGTTGAAAAATTCATTGAAATATTTATGGATGATTTTTCTGTGTTTGGTTCTTCTTTTGATTCTTGTCTCTATAACCGTTCTCTTGTAATGAAACGATGTAAGGACACTAACCTTGTTTTGAATTGGGAAAAATGTCATTTTATTGTTAGTGAAGGTATTGCTTTAGGGCATAAAATCTTAGAAAAAGGGATTGAAGTGGACAAAGCCAAGATAGAGGTAATTGAAAAGCTACCGCCTCCAAATTCAATGAGGGGAGTAAGGAGTTTTCTTGGTCATGCAGGTTTCTATAGGAGATTTATCAAGGATTTCTCAAAAATCACAAAACCTCTTTGTAATTTATTAGTTAAGGATGTTCCTTTTGATTTTAACAAAGAGTGTTTGAATGCCTTTAACAGGTTGAAGAATGAATTGATTTCAGCTCCTATCATCACTACACCGAATTGGAGCCTACCTTTTGAACTCATGTGTGATGTTAGTGATCATGCTATAGGAGCTATTCTTGGGCAAAGAAGAGAAAAGAAGTTGCATGTCATTTATTATGCTAGTCGTACATTGAATGATGCAATTTAAATTATGCCACCACTAAAAAGGAGCTTCTTACTATTGTTTTTGCATTTGATAAATTTAGAGCATATTTGATTAGAGCTAAAGCAATAGTCTACATTGATCACTTCACTATTAAGTATTTGTTAGAAAAGAAAGATGCAAAGCCTAGACCAATTAGTTTGGTTCTTCTTTTGTAGGAATTTAATTTGGAGATTCATGATAAAAAGGGAACCGAGAACCTTGTAGCTAATCACTTATCAAGGCTTGAGTTAGGGGAAGATAAGCAAGAAGAGTTGCAAATCAATAAAGACTTCCCCCATGAACATCTTCTTCTTCTAGCCAATATGCAAGCTCCATGGTATGCCAATATAGTTAACTATTTTGCTTGCAAAATTACTCCTTCCAATCTTTCTTATCAACAAAAGAAAAAAAAATTCTTTCATGATCTTAAATATTATTATTGGGAGGAGTCTTTCTTGTTCAAGTATTATAGTGACCAACTCTTTAGACGATGTGTGCCAAAAGAAGAGATGGAAAGTGTTCTTTGTTTCTGTCATTCAATGGAATGTGGGGGACATTTTGGAGCAAGCAAGACGGCGACGCGTGTTCTAGAAAGCGATTTGTATTGGCCTAACTTATTTAAAGATGCTTTTAACTTTGTTCGTCTTTATGATCGTTGTTAAAGGTTAGGGAATATCTCCAAGAGACATGAGATGCCATTAAACAACATCCTTGAAGTGGAGACTTTTTATGTTTGGGGTTTAGATTTCATGGGACCTTTTCCATCTTCTTATTCCAACCAATACATTTTAGTGGCGGTGGATTATATCTCCAAATGGGCGGAGGCAGTTGCTCTTCCCAACAATAATGCCAAGAGTGTGATGAACATCATAAAAAAAAAAATACATCTTCACATGTCATGGTACTCCTAGAGCAATAATCACGGACGGAGGTAAGCTTTCTACAATAAGTACCTAGATTCTCTTCTTTCAAAATATGGCGTTACTCATCGTCTAGGTACCCATAACATCCACAAACAAATGGACAAGTATAGGTCATAAATAGGGAAATCAAGAAAATTTTGGAAACTACAGTTGGACAATCAAGGAAGGACTAGTCCAAGAAGCTCAATGATGCACTTTGGGCATATAGAACTGCATTTAAAACAGCAATTTATATGTCTCCTTATCGAATGGTCTATGGTAAGGCATGTCATCTACTTGTTAAGTTAGAAGCATATTGGACAATCAAGTTTCTTAACTTTAATGCCAACGAGGAAAATTGCACTCTAGGTGGTCTGGACCATTCACAATCAAAGAAATTTTTCCACATGGAGTGGTTG
This sequence comes from Jatropha curcas, assembly GCF_041381405.1. Taxonomy (NCBI): domain Eukaryota; kingdom Viridiplantae; phylum Streptophyta; class Magnoliopsida; order Malpighiales; family Euphorbiaceae; genus Jatropha; species Jatropha curcas. The sequence goes on from NC_143151.1 coordinate 23,204,485, forward strand.
AAATATTGAATGGAGACTAGAGCTTCAAAGTCAATGAGCAACGATTGAAAGTTTACCAAGATGGAGGTTTTGATCCAGTCAAAACCACTATAAGTCTTGCCTAAATTGAGTCTAGTGCGTTGAACTTAACAATGTTAACCAAAAGCGCTTATGGGAGACAATCCATGTTCTTTCCTTTAAATTCTCCCATTTTGTTTTATTTTGTTATTTTTTTTATCTCCCAAATTTTTTAATCATTCTTATCTTGTATTGTTAGTCTAAAAATTTTCAGGTGAAACAAGGACTCAAGCTCTAGCATGCCCTAAGCACGGTCGTGCTATTTAAAGGGAGAATTCTTTCCAAGTCAGAGGCTAGCACGCCCCAGCCATGCACATTAGCATGCCCTGTAACACCCTCCGCCGAGTCTCGTGAGACCCGACGACGGATGATGCCCTGTAATTGCATTCAGTATATATATATCAAGTCTTAATAAACTAATCATACCAACTCTCTTGAAATATTTTATATTCAATCATTTAATGAATCTTATGCTTATCTCCGAATATAGACACCAACATAATTGCTAATTACATGCTTAAGTTATAATTCAAATAATACAATCTCTGAATATATAATACTTATACATGCCATAGTTCTTAAGTACATAAATCTCAATCTACTACTAGCACAATAGTCACTTCTGCCCTGATGCTACTCTTCTAGTCTTCAATCAGCAACCACAGTCTTTAACCTGCGCGTGATAAAAATCAACGCGCTGAGTATAAAACTCAGTGGTGCTCATAATTCACATACTTACTAAAGTTGTGATGACAACTTACTTAAAACACAAATGACATAAAATCATTAAATTTCAACATACATGTACATTTATAGCAAAAGAAATATCAAATAAACTATTAATTAATAACATAAAGAATTTAATTCTTTCAACTCATAAATTCATTACTTGCACATTTATTATACCAATACATATACTATTTATGTTTAAAACCATGTACCGGAATATCATGCTTTGAAAATTTATTTGATAACATAATCATTAATTTCCAAAGTAAGGTTTACTAAAATAATATGATCTCATTCGTTTAATTCAAATATTTTGAAAGTAATAAGACGATTATAAATACAAATATGTTAATTCTTTAGTTAAGGCTTGTACTAATATAGAATGAACATAAGCAGATTTGATCGTGGCCTATGTTAGCGCCACCCCCATCACACAATCGTGGCCCATGAAAGCACCACCATGGCCTATGAAAGCACCACCCCCATCACACAATCATGGCCTATGAAAGCACCACCGTGGCCTATGAAAGCACCACCCCCATCACACAAATAAGCGCGTCCGCCTATTTATAAGGGCTGATAACCCTAGCATCTGATCATAGCTTCACATAACAAAATCAATCTCATCATATCACGTTTCAATCATGCATAGTAGAGCCCAAATCAAAATCATTCTTTCACAAAAGCAATAATTCTTAATCAAAACCTCTTCATTACTTAATACCCATAATTTCAAATTTCTCAACTTACAACTTACAAAAATTACCACATTCTTCAAAGGAAATATTGAAAATATATATATAGATATATATACTTAATATAGGAAAATTTCTCATAAATTCCTTTTCTTTTAAAACTTTCTTAACATCATAATGAAATTTATCATAAGAAACTTCTTATCATATAAAATCATACTTATGTCATACTTATATTATACCAAAAAAAAAAAAAAAATTAAGTAAGCCTTACCACCCTAGAGTGGTTTGGCCTCCTAATGAAAACCAAGGGGAGGAATTTCCTTCTCCAACCAAGCATACTAACATAACTCTTACGCATCAAGGTATCCATTTCTATCCTCATCATGCATTATCTAAACTAATTCCACACTTTATCCCAAAATTTCCAACAATTGTTCCCATTTATATCCATTTAAACATATCCACAATACCACTTTTCAACCTTATATCTTATTTTTGTCAAATCAATCCTCAAACATACAAATAATCAAGAGAACCTCATCACACATGATTCATACATACATTTATCCAAATAACCCTATGAGTCAAGGCATAGCAAATTTCCAGCATTAAAATATCCTTGACCTTTGCTGTGTTTTTAAGACATAACTTGAGTTATAGGTCTCCAAATTGCATGAAATTAGATTCATTAAAAAGCTAAGATAAAATTCTACAAATTTTATGAAGGGACCACAGCCCAGATCAATGTATAAGGTGGTACATAGAAGCTAGGAACACAAACCAATAGTCCAGACCCGATTCAGCAGAACTAAGTCCAATGTTTATTGAATTCCTACTTAACCAAACACTCAAATTAAACCAATCCAGGACCACGGAAGTCTCAAGACACAGGGAAACAACTTTCATGAAGACCTCAGAACCAAATCTTGTCATTATAGTGGTCAAAATGGGCACTCAATTCAGTGATGCATGTGGCCCGACATAACAGAGTCAGTTTAGGTATTTCAGCCATAAGTTGAGCTATGTATCTCCAAATTGGACACAAGAGGATGGGTTGGAAAGCTAAGACGTAGACCTACAAATTTCATGAAGGACTCAGACACAAATGGAAAATAGAAATGGTCAAAAACTAGTCCTTAATCTCACCCAATAACACTTTTTCCAAAATTCAGCTTACTTTAACCATGAAAAAAAACATGAACAACAAAGATACAAGGTAGAGATTTCTACCACATACTAAATACTCATCAAACATCACCCAAGAGCATGTTATTGTAACCAAAGTTCAACAAATCAATCATTTCATACAAAATCCCAAAATACATGTATGATGGCATAAATGCACAAAATCAAAAATTCAAGTAAGGTAAGTGTGTTTATGAACACTAACCTTAAAAATAAGCTTTAGCAAGCTTAAATTAAAGCTTTCTAAGCTCTAACTTTGCCTTTACTCCATGGTAGAGGTTTCCCCAACCTTTGGCTTAAGTAGAGAATCTCCAAATTTCTTGAAACTAATCACCACAAATCACTTCTCAAGCTTAATTCTCTAAGATTAATTACTTAAATCAAGTTGGGTGGGTTTAATTTGATGGATTTAACAAGTAAGAAGTGAAGAAAAACAAAGAAGAGAAGAAGAAGAGGAAGTGGCGTTGAAGAGAAGAAGAAGAAGAGGAAAAGTGGTTGCTCAATAATTGAAGTTGACCTTATAAAGTGATCAAAGGGTATTTTCGTCTTTTCCCCATAATTGGATGGCTAAGATTAAGCTCATCTAATGGCTAAAAATATTCTCCAATTCAATTCCTTCACAATATTATTTATCTCTACAAATTTCTCAAATTACTCCATAAAAATTATTCCTTAAATTTCCTTAATTAATAAAGCACCATAATTCACTATTTACTAATTATCTAAATTCTCCAAAAATATTCATTACTTACTTTCTACCCATAAAAATCATGCATACATACTCCAAAAATATTAAAGAAAATATAAAACATATATAGTAATTTTTCCGGACCAAAATAATATCGACTCCCGGACCGGTAGTACTATTCACAAACCGGTGGTACTATTCATAGACTGGTAAATCACTACCCATTCATAGTTAATCATACTCAATATCTTCCTCGGATTTAAATAAAATATTATCCCCCTTTCTGTAGCACCATTCATGACCCGATAAAATAATATTATTTTAAAATTCAAAAATTTTGGGGCGTTACATGCCCATATTAGGTAACGAAATTTTGTCCGGCGGGTTCAGAGGCTAACACGCCCAGACTGTGTGCCAACAGCATGCCCATGCTAGGAGGAACTGTCGATCTCTAGCTGTACTCACCTCAGCATGCCCATGCTGCCACCACCTTGCAAGGTCTAGAGCCCAACATGCCCAAGCCGTGCTCAGTAGCATGATCGTGCCATGCTCCAAAATTAATTTTTAAAACGGCGTGCTGTGACTTTTTGGTTACCGCGAAAACCCTAACTCCTTTTCTTTTTAAATAGCACACCCTCACCTCTCCTCACCCTCAACTCTCTTTCATTTTCTCTCTACCAAAACCTTAGCAAACTCTTCATCTTCCTCTCTTTCTTTGATTTTCACCATGCCTCCACGATACAAGAGAAGCAGATCTGTCGCTTCAGTAGCAACAAGCGTCCAACCCACGGCTCCTCCATCACCACCTCCTCCCACGGCTCCTACTCCTCCACCATTCAAAATTGGCATGCCCCAGCAGCAATAAAGGTACACTAAACTCTCTCTCTAGCGTATTTTTCCCAATCACTTCATTGATGAAAATGCTTTAGCAAAAATAGGACTTAGAGATGCTGTATTAGAACCTCTTAAGCTAATTGCAAGGGAGAAATTTATTGCTATGAAGGATTTCGTGTATGCACCAATAACTTTATAATTTTAAGTTCTTATTCTACTAATATTTTTGTATTGCCTGATGAATATCCATGTAAGATAAAGTTCAGAGTTTTTGGCAGAAATTATGAACTATCAGTGAATGAGGTTAGCAATATATTTGGTTTTCCCACTGAGAATGCCCTTAAGCAAATCCCCAAAGATTTTAATGATTGTGGAACAAGGATAAGACTGACTAGGGCAATTGGGTACAATCCTAGATTATCGAAAGCCTAAAATTTGAGAAACCCAGCATATAGGTATATTCATAAATTTTTGGCTAACACGATTTTGGACGTAGTGAGAGCGATGGGGTGTTAAGCCTGAATGAACTATACTTTATTTGGGCAATGGACCAGGGAATACTTCTTCATGTTTGTCTTTGGTTATGCCAATGATGGTCTAGAATCACAAGGGTAGAAAAGGGAGCTATTATGATGAGATGCTTTGTGACTCGTATTGCTTCTTACTTAAGAGCGTGGACCCCTGTCCGACCAGTCTATGACATTATGGGAGGTGGAAAGGATACTAGACTTGACATAGATGTCATGGTACATATGAGGTTAGTAGAGAAGGTGAGGGATGCGTTCCGTATTGTGGGATCCCAAGAAGCAAGACCTAATGTTGAGGAAACTAAAGAGGCTAGTGATACTAATATAGAGGACGATATTCCACATACCTGTCCCGATTTTTGTACTTTTTCTGTTACAAGTATATCTGGAGCTAGTCCTTCCTTTCAAGGAGCATCAGAATTGTCCAACGAAGAGGTTCTTGCACGTATGATGTTTAGAATGGACATGTTTGATGCTCACTTTCAAGGAATGGAGACAATGATTTTTGACCCGTTCCAATCCATAGAAATTATGTAAGGGAGCCTCGACTCTCGAATAGATACCATGCAAAGCCAATATCAGGGACTCGCCAGTCAACTCCAAACTGTGATACAGTTGCTGCAGCCGCATCCACCTGCACCACCTAAGGAATGATTGTTTTTCATGATTTTTCGTTTTGTGTTTATTTTATTGGTTTGTACTTCTTTTAGTTCTTAATTTTTATTCAGACCGCGTTCTTGTTCGTATTAAGTATTTCGCATATAATGTGTTTAGTTTTTAGTGTTTCTTTTTCATAGCTTTGAGAATTCCCAGCGTCCAACTCTTATCGTATCTTTTCCTTCATTTTTATTGTATTTTTCAATACACTGGTGGTAACGTTTTCTTAGCTCTCATATTCTTTTGCCACATTTTTGATAATATGATAAGTTTGGGGAATTGATTTTATACACATTGGGAATAATGTGTTAAATTAAGTTGGAGGAAGGAAAATTTTATTTAACATTTTAGTGTTATTTGTTGCATTAGCTTAATATAGTTGGAATAATTGTGAGCAAACTTGAAAATTATCATAATTTCGTAACTTGTGATAAATTTAGTTGTTTTTCTGTTCTAGTATGTTTAAGCTTTAATTTAAATTTTTAACTTAACATGATTCTTTGATTTAACCATTTGTTTTCAAGATCATGAACACTGATTTTGTGAATTTTATGGTATATAGGTATGTTTTTAATCAAAATTTATTTAACATTGGCAGTCCTACAACAAATTAGAATTCCCTTTGAGGTAAAATTTTAAATGCTCACATTTAGAAAGAGATGATTTAGGCATTCTTTATTGAACTACTTACCTAGCGTAGGCCACCTAGGTTAAATTATGACTTTTGCAACCAATTTGAAGCTTATAACCAAATTTTTTTCTCGTTTACCCTTATTAAGCCTAACCATTAAGCCAACTTCAATTCTTACCCTAAGTGCTATAATGTATAATTGAAGGATTTGATTTTAGTAAAACATAGCAATAAAAGGGAAGAGAATTTTTTTTTTTTTTTTGAATGCTAGCAAGTGGAGCAATTAGAAAAATCAAAGAAAAGCACCCCATAAAAGAAGCAATCAATCAAGAATTCAAGTTTGGGGAATTGAAGCAAGGAAGAAATTATCAAAGTATTATGAAAAGACCTTGCTAAAGTATCTCTAATTTTGAGCTAGTAAAGAACTTCAAGTTAATCTCCCTTTACAAATAAAATTTTGTTTTGATGTAATGAAAATCTTGAGATTATGCATTCTTTGTGCTTTTTATCTATCCTTTTATCATTTCCCTTGTTTAGCTAAATTATACCCCTAAAACCCATTATAACCTTAATAAAGACCTTATGATCTTTTTAATTGTGTGCATTTCGATTGTGGAGAAGGGATGACTAATTTTGTCTATGAGAATGTTGAATATATATTGTTAAACATCTTATTTAAAGGTTAATAATTTTTGTGAAAATTCTTGGTCTATTTGTAAGTATTATAGGAATCTCTTGTTGGAGTCTATTCATATCTTCTTCATTAATTACGGTGCAAGTGAGATCTCTGAAGAAAAGACTTATTTCAGTAAGTGTGTGCCATACATTTTGGGGCAATAGTTCAAGGAATGCAATAAGCATCAATCTTTGCATGAAGACATTGCAATCATGGCTTTTCATACCGAACATCTTATATTTCCTCATATCTACACACCTTCCCATATTAGATGCATATCCATTTGGGAATCTTAATTTTTTCACTCATTCAAACAACACTTTTTTCCCCAGTTTATCAAGTGTGTAGCATGCTTTTGGATACTTCCCATCAACAGCATGCAACCTGGGGCGTCGATAAAACTCCTTCAAGTCTTTTCTTGACTTGGCGTTTTCTTTTGTTTTCCTTTTAATATTCATAACTGTATTAAATATATTTTCAAAGAAATTTTTCTCGATGTGCATGACATTTAGATTATTCCGAACAAGGTTTGTACTCCAGTAAGGCAAATCCCAAAAAATGCTCCATTTCTTTTCACCATGAATCTTACTAATCCGACCATTAACTTCATTAGCATCAAGTTCTACGACCTTCTTCAAGCCTAACTCCTCAAATTCCCTTAAGATATCAGCACCAGATCAAATTGGTGGAGGATGTGTTGTCACCACTTTTTTCTTTTTAAATCAATTTTTGTTTCTTCTAAATGGATGATCTAAAGGTGAGAACTTGCGATGATTGTCAAACCATGATTGCTTACCACCTTTTGTGAGGGTAAAGGCATCTGAATTCTCCATACAATACAGACATGCTAATCTACCTGTATTACTCCACCTAGCCAACATCGACAATGCAGGAAAGTCAGTAATTGTCCATATTAAGGCAACTTTCATCATAAAATTTTGCTTTTCAGAAATGTCATATATGATCACACCAACTTCCCAGAAATATTGAAGTACTGCAATAAGAGGTTGCAAGAACACATCTAGATTTTCCTTTGGATTTTAGGACCAGGAACAATTATAGACAAGAACATGTAAGGCTCTTTCATGCACATCCAAAGAGGCAAATTATATGGCATAACTATAACTAGCCATGATGAATACTGTTGTCCTGATTGTCCAAATGATTGAAAAGAAGGATGCATCCCACCTTTTAGCTTTCATATGCAAAAGAAGGATGCATCTAATCAAAATGTTTCCATGCCGGTGAGTCTGAACAATGATGCATCACACCTTCCTCAGTTGCATGCTCAGCGTACCATTCCATATGATCTGCAATGGCTTTAGATGCACACAATAATCATAGCCTATGAGTGATGGGAAAGTAATACATTTGTTTATAAGGAATAAGAGATTTCTACTTAGAAAAAGGATGTGTTGTTGGCTTATATCGCGGATGATTATAGAACTTACAATAAGCCAACTCACTGTCTTCACCCTTCTAAATCATGCACCCGTTATTACAACTATGAATCTTTTGAACATGCATGTTTAGACCTTGAACTAGCTTCTTGGTTTGGTAGAAATTTTGTGTCATAACATTATCCCTTAGCATCAACTCTTTCATTAACTGACACATGTCATCAAAACATGAAGATGTGATGTTCTAACTTTATGTGCAACATACGCGCAATAACTGACAACTTATAATGGCTTTTGCAACCGTGCCACACTGCTTCATTTACAGAACTCAACATATTATCAAATTGTTGAGCATTAGGATTTGGTGCTTCTTCCATATCATTGGGGTTGAATGAGGGACCAACAGCATCATGGACCATTCTATGATATTCAGTAAAAGGCTCATCAAATGCACCAGCATTTTCTGTGAATCATTCATAATTTGATCCCTCACTTCAGGCTGGTCCCCATTTGCCGTAACTTTAGCTTCCCCATGCATGCTCTAAACATAATAGCCTGGTACAAAATCATGTTCGAATATGTGTTTCTCAAGCATAAACATGTCTTCGAAGTTTCGGTTTTGACACCTCTTCCTATTACATGGACACCTTATATTATCACCATCCTTACCTTCCACATGATTCAAAGCAAAATTAAGAAATTCTAGGATGCCCATCTTAAATTCTCTATTTGGTAGACCATCTATTAACCTTCTATACATCCATTCATGATTTGTATTCATTTTGCCTATTATCATGATTTAAAGAAAATAATTTAACTAGAATTAAAATAATTGCAATATCACAAAATATTGAAGTTTATGATTCTAATATAATATCTTTCATGAAAATAAGTATGTGCATGTAAATATTGTCCAATGAGAAACAAATAATGCCTAAGCTTTTCTAATGCCTACAAATCCTTCCTCTCTCAAGTCTCTATTATCCTCTGCATCAAATATTTAATTAGTGCATGTCAATTAAACCCAGATTTTCAAAACATGGCACGTTAAAACACACTAAACACAGATTTTTCGGCGATGGCAAAAGATAAAATGGAACAAGACTCTCCAGCAATGGCTTTAACTACAGATTTTCAAGGCAAACAAACTAAACAGAAAGGAAAAGCAAAAAAAAAAGGAAAAGCAAGCTTACTAGCAATTGCCGTCCAATTGAGATACTTAAAGTAAGAGATTACAAGATGTAAAATGGATAGAGAATGATAGAAGGAGAGCTCAGGGGACAGCGAGAGCACAAGCGAGGGAACAACACAGAGAGCAAGAGCGAGGGAAAGAGAAAGAGAGTGAGAGTGTGTAGTAGGGATTTCAGATTTGACAAATTGGGAATGGCAAGGAAGGGGAAATTCTCTAAAACGTGGTCATTTCAAATTGTTTTATTCCTTATTATTTTTTTTAAAGTCCTCATTAATTCTATTTAAATTGCTTAATTAACATTTAATTACTTACGTCAAATATATTAATTTTCATTTTAATTAATATTTTGAAATTTTTTTATTCTATAAGCTAAATTAATTTTCATTTTAATTAATATTCGAATTTTTTTCCTTTATTAAGCTAAATTAAAGTAAAGAAATTTTTTCATATTTTTTCCTTTACAAAAGTAACAACCCAAGTGAAAAAATTATTAAAAAATAAAAAATGCGATTAAAATAACTTGAACATAGAAATGCATTAATGTACATTAAAATAGATTAATGATCATATTAGTTTTAATTGTAATTAAAAAAATGAAAAATATCATCAATAATTGATATTCAAAATAATTTTATTTAATTAAAAAATCTTAATCCAATCTTTATTTTGAAATTTTTATTCAATGTAAATAATTTGTAAATAAATAATAATTTTCCCTTTAAAAAAAAACACAACAAAATATGTTGGAAAGAATTAGCAACGGATATTACATCCGTTTCTAGCAGTGTTTCTACTCCGTTTCTAACCCGTGGCTATAAGTCGAATCCTTCGCCAAAGCTTTTAGAAACGGATACATAAATCCGTTTCTATCCGTTCCTAAACGCGCCCTGATTTCGTGCCAAAATTAGCAATGGAAATATCCGTTTCACGTCCGTTTCTGATCCGTCCCTAAAGTTAGTCAGATATTGAAGTTCATTTTCCGTCGCCAGTCCGTTTCGTATCCATTTCTAATCAGCAACAGATACATCCGTTGCTAAATATCCATTGCCATTCGGCATTTTTTTTGTAATGATTTCAACAATGAAATAATAATTTCTCTAAATTTTCTAAACATGGATTGCTCAAAGAATTTGCAACATATAAGAATATAAATGAGTTTCTGCCACTATGTATCAATAGCATCAATGGAGGAATATCTCGCACTATTTGGCTCAATTGATTGGACATTGACACCTGCAAACCAAAGATCTACAATCTCTAACCAAATAATGTTAAATATCATATTTTATGTCATAATGAACCCTCACAATGAAGGGGTTCTCATAAAAAAGGGACAAAAAAATTGAAATATATAGACAAAACAACAATAATAAAAACAAAAAAAAGACAGATATGTTATAGGAAAAATAGGTTTGAGTTTATTAAAATGAATTCAAAATTAAAAGTAAAAGAATGTGAAGTGAAAGAAAATTGAAGGTAAAGGCTACCATTGATAAACAGGGATTAGCTTCAAACTAAAACAAGGTTTATAAAACTAAAGAGAAAATAAAGAAAGGAGAGAGACTAGGGTTTCTCTCTTAGACCACTTGTATTCTATACACGCAAACCTAATCTGAAGATGTTAAGTAAAAAATCTAGAGACCAAAATAGATTAAAATAGAACAAAAAAAAAAAAAAAAAAAAACTCCTTTTCTTGAGTTAGGAAAAGAGAGTATATGAATAAAGATAATGACAAAAACTAAATCCAAGTTAAAAAAAGATCTTCAACCTCAACCTTTTTCTTTGTAAGAGAATCAGTAAAACAATTAATTTTTTTCTTAATATGGAAGAAACTAACATAAGTTAAATAGGAGACAAAAGAATCTAACTTGTTAATATGTTTTCACCATACCAAAATCTCTTTTTCTTTTGAAAAATCCATCCAACTGCATTACTAGAATCCGCAAAAAAATTTTCAATTATATGAAGAGTGGCTAAATATTTTGCTTCATTGGATCTATCATACCCATCGATTTGTAGAAAATACAGATAACCAAGCCGAAGGAGTTCCTAAAAACTCCTTCAACACTTGTAGCCTCTTGGCTTCCCTTTCTCCAAACCATCAATCAACATTAAAATACCAACTGGAGGATTTTCCCATATACCAATAGAAGGAGTGGCAACAACCTCATCATGCATAATTCTCATACTAGAACACACCTGCAGAGGAAAAGAGAACTAATCTGAGATACAATAGGAAATAAAAACGGAACTTGATTTTGAGAAGTTCAAAACTCTTCACTTTTATAATGCCCAAAACCTTAGCTGGGTTTAGTTTTTCATTTGAGAAAATAATTCTATTCCTCCTTAACCTTAAGGACCAAACAATTTCAAAAAACAAAGCATTCCAAACTAATTGAGATCCTCTTAACCATATAAGGTTCTCCCATTACCAACCTAAGCTAACTAGACTACAAGGCAGAACACCAGAAATTTCTAACCAGTTAAAATAATCTAGATCTCTCTTACCATGTAACACGTAAGAAGATAATGATCAATAGACTCGACTTAATTATCGCACAAAAGATAAGTACTGGCTCCAAATTTTGAATGATGTTTTTATTAAGCAAATTCAATCTACAAGGAGTCTTATTTAAAAAGTATTTCCAAATGAAAATAGAGTTTTTTACTGGAATAAAAGAAGATCACAGGATTTTTAGATTGAAATTTACCCAAGATAACCCATTTCTTTTCCTTTCATTAAATAACAGAAGTTTTTAACTAAAAACAAATCTCTTTTATTGAAAGTTCACACTATTAATCTATCCTCATCTTTAGGTATGATTGAAATACCTTTCAAACTAAATGATAACTACTCTGAACTATGTTCCTCAAAGCTTCTGAGATCTGAATCCAACCTATTATCCATGCCTATTTTTCCTTCCGTGGAATAACCAAAATCACAAATAGAAGCTTTTTTTTATTTGTTGCAAGTCAAAAAAGTCTAGAAAAATAAAGCTGATAGGGATGTCATACAATGAGGAGTCTAGCCAAAAAAGAACTTGAGCCCTATTTCCAAGCACCAATCCAAACCCATATTTAAGAATACCAAAAATAATATAAGAACTCTCGCCAATTGCAGAAATATCATGCCAAATAGGGGATAGTTTTCTCCATAACATAACATATGAATTTGATTTAAGCAAAGCCTCCTCAACATATTTTATCACAAGAAATTTTTTCCATAGAAAACCTTTCTCTGACTTGAAAAGCCACCACCATTTACCAAAGAGAGCTAAATTTTTCCTTTTAACAACCTATATTTCTAAACCTCCATATTTTCTACTTGAAGAGATAGTATGCAAGCCACCCAATTTGGAGGTCTTTCTCCCTCCAAACCTTTTCCCCATAGAAATTTCTTTCAATATTGTCCTAATCTTTTCTTGAAATTTGAAAATAGACACAAAATAAAGAGGGAGAGTAGATAATAATGATTTCATAAGGACACCTTTCCTCTTAAAGAAAAGTGCCTAGCTTTCCATTTTGATAACTTGGGTGCAAATTTCTCAATAACGGGTTGCTAAGTCTTCACTTTTCTTGGACTACATCCAATAGGTATCCCTAAGTACTTTGTAGCAAATCGCCTGCTAAACAATTCAAAAGGCCTAACAACAGTTGAAAACATAGCAATATCCTCTTAAGATTTTGAATTTGATCACTATTTGCATAGTTAAAAATTATTAAGTCATCAGCAAACTGAAGGTGTGAAACAGTAACATCTTCATTCCATATGTTTACCCTAGAAAAAGAATCAAGTCTTACAAAATTTTGAATTAGCACATTAAGACCCTTAGCAACAATTAGGAAAAGAAAGGGGAAGAATGGGTCTCCCTGCTTAAGACTTCTAGACATTGGAAACTCCTTAGTTGGGGAACCATTAGATAGCACAGGTAATTTAGAGCTTTTAAGGCACTCTTCTATCCAACTCCATTTTGAAGCAAGCCCCATTTTTGATATCATATCCAATAAAAACTCACGATGACTTGATCCTATGCTTTATCAAAACCAGTTTTAAATAGTACACCTTTTATCTTGTGTAGCTTTAATTCATGTATTATTTCATCACAAATAAGGATACCATCAATAATCTGCCTACCTCTAATAAAAGCTAACTAAGATTTTCCAATGATGGAGTTCATTAACTTTTTCAATTGTATAGCAAGTAGTTTTGCAATTACCTTATACATATTACTTATTAGAGAGATGAGCCTGAAGTCATTAAGATTTTATGGAGATAAGTTCTTTAGAACTAGATTGAGAAAACTATAGTTGATCCCTTTTGTGAATTTACCATGCTGGAAAAATTCTTGGATTAATCTAAACAAATCCCTTTTAATAATCTCTCAACTTTGCTTGTAAAAATCCATTATGTAATCATCAGGATCTAGAGCCTTAGAAGAGGCATAACTCCACACTGCCATCTTTATTTTTCTTCAGAAAATAGGTGAGGGTGTTAGTCATTTTTCAAATGACTAAAAGGAAAAAATGGGCTTGGTTTATTTTAATTTTATAAAAGTTGATTTTCTTTTATTAGACTCAATTTAACGGTCTTAGGGAGCAACCTTATTTTGAAAAAGGAATTTTTATAAAAATAACTCTTATTTTGGTAAGAATTTTATTTTTAGATTCGCCACTCTCTTTAGGAAAAAAACTCACAAACTAATCATTTCTTTGCAAATGACTAATCCGGTCTTAACCAAAGACTAGGTCAACGAGTTAGATATAGTCAGAGGAAGGTGTTAGGAACCCGGACCGACCAGTTGGAAACTGGCCTTCTTCGTTGTCCATTCATTCACAATCTTAATAATATGATTAACTCCAATTGAGGTGTAAAATATATTTTAATGCATTTTTTGGAATATGGCAATCATGAGCAATTATAATTGAGCGTAACATGAAAAACAATCAAAGCAAAGAAAAGGGGGGAGGAGAATAGAGTTACAAAGCAATTAAGAGGATTCATTATGAACCCTTTACGTAATGCTCAATATAATAAAAAGAAAAGAAAGAACCCAACATGAGAGAATCAAAGCCATGCATTCAACATGAATTAAACACAACCATGATCAAGAAATAGCATAAAGCAGGAACAACAATAAAGGAAACAAAATAAATATTAACAACATTAATGATTAGAGGTTAGTGCATAAATGAATAAAGAGCAAAAATAGTAAAGAATGCATAAACATAAATGAACTTGGAATTTAAATTACTAAAATTTATAGAACAACAAACTAAATGACAGTAAAGTAAAACAAAATGTTGACTATTAATTTGAAACAAGATTTGAATTCAAGAATTTATTATTCATCATGAACGATAAACAACTATGACTATCACTGCCACTTCTTGTTCTTTATTTTTTTCATTCGGGCCAAAAATGAGTTCTACACACATTTTAAGCAAAGGCGCTTAATGCTCAACTCAATTGGATCTTGGAATCATGACATATGATTTGAAAGGATTGATTCTAGGACCTCAATTGAAGACCCGTATGCCACTAAAAATGGCATGCACCACACGTAGTGGCATGTAGGAGTCTTGCCCAGATCAGAAGCCCAAAAACTCTTTCTTTTGCTTTGTTTAGCTAACCACAGTGGTGTGCGCCACATGTAGTGGCATGGCGCGTCCATCATGTGGCGTGTGCCACTATGATTAAGGATACAAAACTTGGTTGATCACAGGACTTTAGGCATTTTTAACGCTTAAAAAGATTAAAAAAAGACAAAGAAGAGTCAAAACTCTCAAAGGTTACATGGTTATAGAGAGAATCTAAAAACTTTTTGCGGAAAGGAACCAAGAAACCCAAATGTTCTAATGATTGTTGAATGGTCCAACTTTGTTTAAATGAAATTGTTTGAGGGTATTTGATCACAAATTATAGGGGGTTTTAACAAAAATGAGTCAATGAATTTTTGATTCAAGCTAGGAATAAGAGGTGTAGCCTTAAATCAAAGATTGAGAAATGAAAATAATAGAGTTTCCCCTCTATGACAAAAAAAAAATTCATTTTTTCCATCTCTCAAACCCTTGCCTATTTATAGGCAAATGTGAAGATGAGGTGGCCTTTTAGAGCTTAGGTGGCAAGTGCCACCGGGCTTGTTTTTACTAAAATGGTCCAATTAGCACACAAAATGAGGTGGCACGCCGGTATGCGTCCTGGTGAATCCGAGATGCTTCCCAAGCCCGATTTCATTGCGAAACCCCTAAAAACCTAAAAAAAAAAAAAAATTAAAAACGGTCAAATAAATCATTTTCCTTAAACATGGACCATCGGTCCAAGAATCAGAGCAATCGGACGTCCAATTTCGTTTTATACAAGAAATGTTATTAGTACTGAGTCCTTTTTCGGCAAAAATTGAGCGTCCACAATGGGTTTCCAAAGTTGTGTTACCTTCAAGAGAAAGTCATTTGATTATACCTCCAACAAAAACAGGTCTTGGTTTCGGAAAATCTGCATAAATGTTGGAAAAGAATTATTTTGTAGCGGCTCTAATATTATTTTAAAAATACTTCAAAAAGAAAAAAGAAAAAATATTTATTAAAACCGAGCATAGATTGAATATATCGCTAGTAGTATAAATCAGATAAAGTAAAGCAATATCTATGCACAAATGAGTTGATTAATTATATTCCCACATGTTTTGAAACAGTAAAAATCATTTTGAGAATTTTCACTTTATAGAAGTTGGATTTTTCATTTGTACTTTGTTGTAATTGTATTTTTGTTTTTGATTTTTAAATTACTAAGATGGAAAATTAAGAAAATTGATAAAATTTAGAGTATATATTTTTAATTGTTAGAATTAAAAGAATAGATTTAAAATTTTAAAAAAAATTGTTTATAGATTTTTTGAAAAAATGAGTAGTAAAAAATGTAGAATAGTAAAAAACGAGCACATAGCTCGTTTGCTTATTTCTTACAAATTTTACTTTTATAAACAAACCAACCAATTATCATAACGCCCTTACCGGTTTTTCATTATTCACAACTAATTATCCTTAAATTAATAAGGATATAAAATTACCTATTACCTATATTAAAAAAGAATATACTAAATTTTCAAACTTTTTAGAAGTTACTCAAAAAGTATTTTCGCCAAAATTGTCATTTTGCTCTTGATTTGATTACCAAAAATATAAGTTTTATGAGTTCAGATTGGTAGATATATATAGACTCTATAATTCTGGAGCACGGTCATGATCCAGAGCTTGTTAAAAGATTCTATCCTCAAGAGTTCAAATAAAAAAAATAGTCTCACTGTGGCTAGAATTAGAACTCATGTACTGAAAGAAAATTTACTCAAAACTTTATACCAAGTTCTTTTAATTATGAAGATTATGACAACTCACTGATATCTATTGTGTGTAATATTTCTTTTATTTTTTATAATATATAATTGAAATTGATCTTTCTTGTATACAAGTTTGACTGCAACAAACTCAAATAATGCAATTGTAGTTAAATGAAAATCAATGTTAGTTACTATTTTAACTAAAATTATCTATTTTTGAAAACTTACTATAGATATTACATTAATAAATTTGTCTAAGATAATGTTTCAGCTATATTACTAATTAGGTGGAGGTATGCGCCTTGTGCAAATTACTTCTTGCTTTGTTATTGTGAATTGTATTAGAAATTTTTTTTACTGTACATATAAAAATAAATATTTGTAAATAATAAATCCAGAAAATAAAAAAAAAACAAATAAAAAATTTATAGAAGATATACATATAAACTAAAATAGCGTAAATGTATAGAATACAGAAGTCCTGGAAAATAAGCATTAGCTAAATTGTTTTTGCAAAACCATAAAATTCCATCTGTCTCCACACTTTTCGCAAATAAGTTAAGAGCAAAAGAACAATAAAGACAACAACAAAGATATATAGATATAAAAACAGATAATTATTATAAATAAATGGACAAAAAAAATTAAATCTAAAAGTTTAAAAATAAAAATTTAAATATGAATATAGATAATTATTTTAAATAAATAATAATATTTAAACTTTAAAAAGTATCTTAAATGATCTAATAAAAAATAAAAAATAAAAAAATAAAAAAATAAAGTTCAAAATTGAAAATTTTAAAATTTAAAATATAAATATAGATAAGTATTGTAAATGAACATTAATTTTTAAAATATAGTTATTAGATATAATTTTATAATATTTGGATAATAAAATTAAAATTGAAATAATAAATATCTCAATTCCTTTTTAATTTATTAAATGTATTTATTTATTTTTAATGTTATCTTATAAATTTCTTTTGGTATTTTAAATTTATTATTTTTCTATTTTTTCCCCTTATAAATAATATATACTTTGATATATAACTTCTATAGTAAAGAGATTCCCCTTTAATTTCATATCCTAGCAAGCAAAATATATAAAAGAAATTACCAATAGTCTGATAATGGTCATTAAACCGGTAAAGATAAAGGTTCAATGTATCAAAAGGTTTAATCGGATTCAATACAGTTTAACAGAATATTTATATCTAATATTGAAATATATTTTTAAAAAAAATTAAAAATATAGAATTTGTAAGTACGAAATATTTTACAACAAGAATAAAAAAAAAGTATATATGATATATCCTTTAACTTATATAAGCCGAATAATATTAAATATAACGCCTAATCTAATACAACTTTTAACTAATTATAACAATACACAAAATAAAATTTTGGTTTAGTTTGGATTACTATAACAATAAAATAAAATAATTACTACTATTTTACAATAATAATAATAATAATAATAATAATAACAATTATTATTATTATTATTATACCAATAATATTATTATAACTCTACAATAACTATTGCTAATTAAAAAAAACTAACATATACAAAAATAAAACAACATAGTTCATCTAAAAAAAGAAAAAAAGAAAAAAAAAAAAACAACGTAGTGAAAGCACGTGGCTAATAAAAAGTTCAAGCATTGAATAAGGGATGCAGTGTTAAAGGCGTTAGTTTTGTTTCACAGAAAAGAACTTGTGCTGAATGGTTGATAATACCCAGGAGACTTTCTCTCTGACTGTTGATAAATAGCAGGAGAGAGAAATTTTCAATCATAAATTGAAGTCCGACCACCGGGAATTGGGTCTCACTGTCGGCACCTGGCGAAGCATCTCGCTGATCCGCTTCCGGACCAACCCACACGCTGTAATCTTCTCTTTCCATTTTTTTTTTTTTCCATTTGCTGGTTTGATTTGAACCGTAATAATTATTCAAACCAGTGCGCCGATTTTTACCCGATTCACACAGATTCTGAGTGATTTTTTTACCTCCCGTTTTATGTACCTAACTCGGACTAGATTATAGTCCGATTTTCGATCAAACTGGCCGGTTCGGTCCAATTTTCTAAACCATGGAAATTACAACATAATAATAATAATGAAATAAAGCTCAATTTGATCCATGAACTTGTTTAGCAGGATTAAAAAGGCTAGATTTAACATTTTAGACTAATTCATCTAAAATGATTAAAAAGATCTTATTTCATTTTTTCGGTCAATTTAACCCTTGAATTTGTTTTGATTTTTATAAATTAATAATTAATTTAATTAACATGATTGACTTTTCATCTCTTTTTGTCCTACACCATAACACTCAGATCAAACTTTTCTAACACTTATGAATATAAATTTAAAATCCATAAAAACAGCATTCCTTATAATATAATAAAATTATAAACATGCATTATAACTTTAATTTATTCTAACATGAAAATAATTTCATAAGCAATAACCCAGCAGTAGAGGTTAATTTTAAAATATTCAAATTAATACATATTTATAAACTCAAAACTATGAGATATAATATATTTCATATATCATTTTTCTATATTTTATAATTAATTAGTTTTTTAATAAATTAGTCAACTCGATCCTAGCTACATTTTTAATAAATGTCTATACATTGATTTTTACATTGTAAGTACAATAAAAATTAGAGGTTAAATTGACTCAAAATGACAAATATGATTTTTTTAATCATTTAAAATAAATTTAGGTGTTGAATTCGCCTAAAAAGTGAAATTGATTCCTTTTAATCATTTTATACAAATTCAAGGGCTAAATTGGCCCAAAAAGTCAAATCTAATCTTTTTTCATCTTGTTAAATAAGTTCGGAGATCAAATTGGGTTTTGTTACTAATAATAATAATACATAAATAGAATGTATACATATTTCAAAGTAATATAGATAAATGTGACCGTGACTATGACTTTGCATGTATATGTAATTTGAAAACTATAAATGTATTTACTAAATAATCATATTTGTTTTAGAATGTATACAAAAGAAAGAAGATAAGGACATAAAAAAAAAAATAGCTATTAAAATTAAAAGATTTAGTGTTAGATAAAAAGGAAAACATGATTTATAAGAAACTTTTGTATGCATATTGTATTTAGTTAAAGTAATTTGAGAGAAAGTTTTGCTAGAAACTGAAATTTTTAAAAAAGTATTTCTAATGTTGTCAGTTTATATTTTAAATTTTGATTTCATCGATTTTGATTTTATATATGATAATTGTAATTTGTAGAAATAATTATTAATGCTATTGCTTTAAATTGATCAAGTTTCTGAATATCAATTGCACAATAAGATTTGTAATTTGACATATATAATTTTTAAGTTAAATATTTATAGATAATTTTTTGTACTTATTTGAAAAAATAAATTTATTTAAGTAAGACTTAAAATTTCTAAATATCTTTACAATGTATTTTTTATTTCTAATATTATTTTTTCAAAATATTTAGATTATATATATATATATATATATATATATATATATATATAGTCTTTTAAATATTATATCATATTTAATAATAATAACAATAATAATAATATAAAAAATTTAATAACTATCCAAATGTTTGATTTTTTTTTTTTTTTAAGAAATATCACTACAAAATAATAGGCATTTGCCGGCGGAACAACTACCTTGGTATATAACGACTTAACACTGATGAATGACAAAAAAATTTAAAAAATTATAGAAATATGAAGCGACAGAATACTAATGAAATGCTGACTAAAATTACCGACAAAAGAAATTCGGTCGGTAAACTTGGCGCTAGCTTTAGGTGGAAGTTTTACCGTGAAAGTATCGACTGATTCATTGACAGACTGTGGCAGAACAAAAAGATTGTGCTGCATAAATGTTACCAACCACTTTTTTCGTTGGTTAATACACCAACGAATTTAAGATGGTGAGAGAAATTAGGGGTTACTAATTTACTGATAAAATTTGGTATATTACCGACGGATTTGAAGTGCAAGGTGGCAATTATTTGTGGTTGTTATTTATCGATGGAGATTTAAATAGTACCAATGGAGGGTACTAAATCTATCTAACTCTCCCTTTTTCGCTTTCTCTCTCCACAAACTCGCGCCATCCTCAGTCATCTCCACCACCTTTCTCCCTTATCACCACCTTCAGCCACCACTAGATGTAGAATCCAAATATTGGAACTTGATTAATTTAAAAACCAGAGGATTGCTTCACTTATGGGAAGATCTCGCTACTTTGTTCTTCACTGGTCTTTTTTTTTTTTCTCTGTTTTGTGGGATTCAGGAATTTGCTTTTGTTTAAATATTTTACATTTGATGTTTTATTCCGTAAAGCAAATTGTTTGACTAGTGGAGGTGGAAATTAGTTGAAAATTATGGAATTTATGAATGTTTTAACGTTATAGAAAATTTACTATTTTTCTACTCTCTGGCTGGTTGATTTTGAGTCATTTTATTTACCATGTGAAAATTTGCTAATTTATGAGTTTGTCATGTGCAAAGTATTTCATAGTTTTAGACGAGAAAACATTTTAGCCAATTTATTTTTTTAGTTTGTTTTTACTTTTAATCAATTAAGCTGAGTTATCAAAGTTTCAACGCCATAATATATTTCAGATCTCAAAATTTACCAATGGATTACTAACGGACCTTGGTCATAATTTTTTTTACTTCAATAGAATACCGACCGATTATCGATGACATAGCAATGGAAAACTTTATTGTCAAAATAGCGACAACATTTTGCCAATAATACAACA